>NC_142937.1:64758974-64763974 GCF_046866305.1 Octopus bimaculoides | reverse complement strand
ATTTTTGAAAAGATGAGTGACTGAGGCAAAATTGGTTAGAGTGTATGGCTCTCCTCTAAGAATGTGCCGCTTTATTGGAGGACAGGAGGGATGCCTCGCACATTTAGTGGTCAATGTAATCTTGGGTCTATGGGGTTCCTTGATTGATCCTAGTTGGCGTTTCACCTGTATAAGGAGGACTGAACTATTTATGTTATTACATAATTTTCATATTTTTTTATGTTTTATCCTTTTTTTTGCTTCCATCGTTAGACTGCGGCCATGCTGGAGCACCTCATTGAAGAAACTTTAATCGAATGAATCGACTTCAATGCTTACTTCTTTTTTAAAGTTTGGTACTTATTCTATCGGTCGCTTTTGCCGAACCGTTGGGTTCCAAAAACATAAATACATCAACATATGTTGTCAAGCAGTGGTGGGGACAGAAGCAGAAAGTTGTGCACACACACTCACACACACACACACACACGCACATGCACGCGCCTATTGAATACATTGATACTAGTCCCCCCCCCCCCGAGGTTGTAGTAGAAAACACTAGCCCAAGGTGTCACGCAGAGAGACTGGGCACAGAACCATGTGGCTGGGGAGCAAACGTCTTACCACATAGCCACACCTGCACCTCTGTATTCTATGTATACTCTTATCGCATTTTACTGTCTGTTCCATTTCTTTCTCTCCTTTTATGTAAACTCCCATACAAATTGTGTCTCCTTGAGATGTCCCTCTCATCTTTGCTCTGTGGCTAATAAATGAAATGGGCCTAAAGGAAATTATCTCTTAACGCCTACATTGCACTATCCGTCATATGCTACCACTTGACAATCTCACCATACTCTGCTTCATGGATGACCTGATTGGAGCATACACTTTTCTGCCTTCTGTAGAAGGGACGTATTCCGTTGGTCAGATCTACTTGGTGTAAAAATCTGCAGTATGGAGAGCTGCGCATGCCGTGGTTAACGATGCGCAGACATGCACTGAGGTTAGGACATCTCCAACACGGCAGTTGCTGTTTGTTAGACTAGCTTTTCTCCAATTTGTCACTATAACAGAATAGTAGTTCTAGATTAAGTAGAGGTCGATGCAGGGTTCCTGGCACCTAGAATGTCGTCTGGCGCTCACATCACTACTTGTTGAGCAATGCGAATGGTGGACATTCCACTATTATGTTCTATAAGAACAATGACGTCGCCGGAGAGATTCTTAGCATCGACAAAAATCAACCGGACGGTCATTTTTGGAAGGCTTTCGGTTTAGAGCCTAAGATTAAATCTTCAAAGATCGCTGGCCTGGCAGTGCTACCGTGTGGTGTGTTTAGGATAAAATCTACAGGGATTGTATTGTCAGCCGGGCTTGTACAAGATGCGTGTAGAGAGGTGAAAAAGTTGTGCATGCATTAGTCTCGTGCCGAGTATTGCTGATTTGTGACATTATGTCAATCAATTGATAGCCTGTATAGGATAGCTCCAGCTATCACCGATTTCACCGTCAACATCATTCCGCCATTACTATTATTATTATTGAGTGAGTGACAGAGCAGTACATGCCATCAGAGTAACACTGGGGTAAAATATAAGAAGCCCATTATACCCAACATGACTACCCATCTGATAAGGGTACATCAGGTACATACATCACAACCATATGTGCGCGACATGGTGATCTCATATCAAGATAAACAGTGCATGAACTTGCAGGTGGGGCCCTGTTAGAATTTTCTTCAGGTCGTGTGGCTCATCCCGCGGTCCCTGAATAAGGGTCGTTTAAGGATGTTGAACGAAAGACCCATGTTTCCAAAGGTGAATTATCTAAACCCCAAAGAATGGTGCTCCCCAAATACTTCTGCTTGTGATCAGAGATGCACATATCATTAGTCACTGAGGGAATGCTCAATTGGTTAAGGTTAAGCAACTGACAAGTAAATCTGTGGTATTGAGCAGAATATTTGCTGTAACCCATCTTTTATACCAAGACAAAACAATGAGGGCCACTGCCTGGTACTGCATCAGGGCATTTATTATTATTATTATTATTATTCCCGGCAAAAACGACGAGCTGGTGGAATCGTTACCGCGCTGGACAAAATTATTAGCGGTACTCCGTCCGTCTTGGCGTTCTAAGTTCAAATGCTGTCCGGGTCGATAAAATAAGTACTAGTTGAGCATTGAAGCCAATGTAATCGACTTACCCCTCCCACAAAATTGCTGTCTACAGCTAAAATTTGAAACCATTATTATTATAACCTGAATTCTCGTAAGACACGTCAGATTTGGCTTGGAGTATTTTCTCAGTAGGCTGACTCATTTAATTGCAAAGTCTGCATATTCTGAATGGTATGGTTCATGGGTTATTTCAGCAGTTTTGTATAGTTCTAAAGTTTTTTTCATTAAAACTATTTAAAGTGAGCAGCACTATTATGTCACTGTTTTATCAGTAGGGTTTCTTGTGTTGGAGATAATGCGACTGGAAAGATACAGCCTATTGAAGTTGCAGGACTGCCTTTAGTGGAATCTGTTCGTCATAATTTTTATTTCTCAGTCGCATGCTTCAGATTTCAATATTATTTCTAAGACTGAAGTAGTAGCACGACTTACATGTCTTAATACTATAGCCTTTTCCAGACCGAGTAGCATTGCTGAGACAAAAAAATATTTTAATGAGATTCTCAGAGAATTAGCAAGAAAGAAATACTCATGCACTCTCCACAATCGAAAGATCTCATCTAGTCATTAGCAGATGATTAAAATATTTGCAGTTAACCTTCTAGACTGCTGGTTATAAATATTATTGATAAAATAGAATATTTATTGATTAAATGTTCAGATTATTTTCGGACGACATTTTAAATTCTATTATAAATTAAAATGTCTTAGTAAATATTAATTGCTTATATGGAAATAGACTCAGCTCTGGAGGAAATAGTTGTGTTGAACATGGACGTAACACATTAATGATGATAGGATATGTACCACTACTCGAACAATTTAGCTGTTCACAATTTCTCGTGAGTCACTGGGAAAACTGAAAACGTTCGCATATTCACATATAGATTTTCACAAACGAAGACATGCTCAAGACATACATATACACAAGACATATATATATATACATAGTAATATGTAATTAATAGCGACGGAAGTAGTATAAATAACAAAAAAGAATATTTATCCCCACTTAGCAGTAGATGTTGTGTTAGAACACAAAATACTGCGTTATTTACCATGAGCGAAGCTAGTGATGCATATAGCTCTCGTGTCTATATCGCTAGTGAAGAGATAATCGTCTGCTACTGCCGGTAGAACTGCTAAATCACTTCATTTCGGCCTTCCTTAGCCTTGTCAGTGGCAGATATCCGTGGCTGGAGATAGCAGCGATTCCTCCACAGCGATGCACATAGTGCCTAAGATTTTGTTCAGGCTCTGGTGTCGCAAATAACCTGCGCATGTGTGTGTGTGTATGCATATAATATACATTCTTCTATTCTTTCACTATTGCAATACTGGAGCACCGCCTTCAAGGGTTTTAAATTTTTAGTCTAAGAAATCGACCCCAGGACTTAATTTTGTAAGCTTAGTACTTATTCTATCGGTGTCTTTGGCCGAACCGCTAGTTGAGGGGCATAAACACGCCAACATCGGTTATCAAGCGATGGTGGGCTGACAAACACAGACACAAAGACACACACACACATAGATATATGTATATACATACATACTGTATATATATATATATATATATATATATACGACGGGCCTCTTTCAGTTTCTGTCTACCAAATCCACTTACAAGGCTTGGTCGCCCGAGGCTAGAGTAGAAGACATATTGTTCAAATTGCCACGCAGTGAGACTGAACCCGAAAACATGCAGTTGGGAAGCAAGCTTCTTACTAAATAGCCACACACATATATAAGTGTGTGTACAGAAATATATATGTATGAATTTTTCTGGGCGGAGGCTGTGTAGAAACCCGTTGGATCTATATATATAAATGCATATGCGTGTGTGCATGTGTGCGTGCGTGTGTGTAAGTATATTTGTTCCCCCCACTGATAAAAAACATGTGTCCGTTTGTTTACGTCCTTCTAACTTAGTTGTTCGTGAAAAACGACCTATACAATAAGTACCAGAGTTACAGAAAAGAAAATGTACTGGGCTGGTTTGTTTGAGTAAATAGTTCATGATAGTGGCCAGGATGGCCGCTATCATGACAAAGACTGAAAGAAGCAAAAAATATCTATCTATATAACATTATATATATATATATATATATATATATATATATATATATATATATATATATATATATATATATATATACATATATATATATATATATATACATATATATATATATATATACATATATATATATATATATATATATATATATATATATATATATATATACATATATATATATATATATACATATATATATATATATATACATATATATATATACATATATATATATATATATACATATATATATATATATATATATATATATATACATATATATATACATATATATATATATATATATACATATATATATACATATATATATATATATATACATATATATATATATATATATATATATATACATATATATATACATATATATATATATATATATATATACATATATATATACATATATATATATATATATATATATATACATATATATATACATATATATATATATATATATACATATATATATATATATATATATATACATATATATATATATATATATATATATATACATATATATATATATATATATATACATATATATATATATATATATGTATATATATATATATATATATGTATATATATATATATATATATATATATATATACATATATATATATATATATATATATATATATATATATATATATATATATATATATATGTATATATATATATATATATATATATATATACATATATATATATATATATAAATAAAATATAT
>NC_142937.1:64746022-64758474 GCF_046866305.1 Octopus bimaculoides | reverse complement strand
ATATATATATATATATGTATATATATATATATATATATATACATATATATATATATACATATATATATATATATATATATATACATATATATATATATATATATATATATATATATATATATATATATATACATATATATATATATATACATATATATATATATATATATATACATATATATATATATATATATACATATATATATATATATATACATATATATATATATATATAATACATATATATATATATATATATATATATATATACATATATATATATATATAT
Organism: Octopus bimaculoides; assembly: GCF_046866305.1. Classification (NCBI taxonomy): domain Eukaryota; kingdom Metazoa; phylum Mollusca; class Cephalopoda; order Octopoda; family Octopodidae; genus Octopus; species Octopus bimaculoides. The sequence goes on along the minus strand of NC_142937.1, from coordinate 64,758,185 downwards.
ATATATATATACATATATATATATATATATATATATATACATATATATATATATATATATATACATATATATATATATATATATATATATATATATATATATACATATATATATATATATATATATATATATATATATATACATATATATATATATATATATATATATATATATATATACATATATATATTATATATATATATATATATACATATATATATATATATATATACATATATATATATATATACATATACATATATATATATATATATACATATATATATATATATATATATACATATATATATATATATATATATATACATATATATATATATATATATATATATATATACATATATATATATATATATATATACATATATATATATATATATATATATATATATATATATACAGAGAGAGAGAGAGAGAGAGAGAGAGAGAGAGAGAAAATAATATAGAGAAAAAAATAATACATAGAGAAACGTAGTAAAATAGTTCATTCGTTGAGATTAATGGCTAATAAAAGAAGTTTAAATTGTACGAAAGTTCATTACTTTCCCCATGACAGCAAATTTAGCAGGTAAAATCCAATTTCGTAATTCGTAATTCATACACAGGTATACCGAAGTACACGGGATGACATTATAACAGAACATCCAATGTGTGAGAAAGTAAAATCCATATTTCACCATCAGCGTTATTTATGTCCAAGAAAATCAAGGCACACAAGTCAATACATTAAACCAACATCCAGCAGGTAACATCAGTAAAGTCAGCAGTAGTAGAGTCTTTTTGGAATTTGAGTTGTCGATGACGTTGTGTTTTTATGTGATTTGCAAAGTTGAGTATTTTTTGTTGTAAAATTGAGTGTCAATCATTGGTGTTAATTATTGATATTGTTCGTGTGTTTTTTTTGTGTGTGTCTTCCCGTTGTGGAAAATGGAGAAAGCACCGGTAGTTGGCCAAAGTTATGCGGCCGCGACTGGAAAAGGAACAGACGAAGGAAAGCTGGAAATAATTGAAATTAAGGTTGACCCGAAGAAGATGAAGGAATGTGAGAAGTTGCTGGCGAGGGTCGGAAACACGCTGACGTTGACACCGCCTGTGGAACTGACAGAAGGTGTAAGAAAGAGAACTGTAGTTTTTAAAACCATGAAGGTGGCAACTAGAAGGATAGAGCTCGCGACAGTTGAGGAGATCGAGGAGTGCCTGAAAGGTATCAGAAAGCAAACAACTTTTGTAACTAGACGAAAAAAATATGCCACTTTGGAGGTACGATTTGCAACGGAAATACAAGCAATTAAGAACTGTACGGAAGCTATACGATCGGAGGAATGGGTGCTGTTGCCGTCGTACTGTGGCAAACGTGTGGCCAGAGTGCGAATAGGCAAACTACCCCCAGAACTAGATGAAGCATGGCTCATGACAGCAATAAAGTACAACATGAAGGAAGAGGCCAAGATATTGAAGGCCACAAGAACAAAGAGTGTGGATTATTGGGGATATGGAATCGAACTGACTATTCAGGCAACAGTGGAAGACCTTAATAGAATTGACGAGGAGATAGCGCTACCTGACGACCAAAAATTAAGAGTGAAAGTGGAGGGCAGGCCGCCTACATGTGGCGAGAAAGGCCACATGAAGGCGAGATGCCCGCAGAGAGAACCAACAGAAAAACAGGAAGACACGAACCAGGTAGTACAGACAGAGACAGAAGAAAATACAACGGAGGAGGGATTTACGGTAATGGAAAGAAAACGAAGGAGGAGTGGAAGAACTTTTGAAAAAAAAGATAATTTGTTACAGTTGGTGAAACCGGAAACGGTTTCCCCGTGTAGGGAAGCCTACACGATGACGGGGAGAAGAAGTTCTTGAAGTGGAAGAGGTGAGTGACGATGAACAGCGGCCAGCAATGGCAGAAGTATGTGAGGGGGAGCAACTGAAGGATCAGCCAGCAATGGAAAAAAAGAATATGGAAGCGGAAAGCTTAAAAAAGGTTCAGGAAAATGAAAAGGAAAGACCAAAAAAAAAGCTGGATTTTGCAGCGGTCGCAGGAGAGAAAAAAAGAAAAATAGACTTCAGCAATGCTGAAAAGCATAAACAGATGATGAAAAGGGAGGGGCACGGCGTTATTGCAACCCCTCCTCAAACCTTCTTAGAAGACATCCCAAAAAAAAACTATAATCTTCAAAACTTTCAATATAAAAGAAAAGAAAATTGAATATTTTTCGGAAGCAGAAATAGAGAAATGTCTAAAGCCGCTTTTAAAAAAAATTACATTTATTACTAGAGGCAAAAGATATGCGACGGTAGAGGTGAGAATTGGAGTCAGAGGAAGCTGCTCGGCTCCATTCAATAGAACCTCTAGAAACAGAAAAAGTAGTTCTCCTACCATTGTATATGGGTAGGAGAACGTCACAAATCACCATAAACAACATCCCCCCTGAGGTGGACCCGGAGTGGCTTGTCGCCGCCACAACAATGAGCCTGGAGGAAAAAAATCTCCATACTGGATGCAACAGTGATTGAACCACGACTGTGGTACGGCCAGGCCCTGAAAATAATCATTCAGGCTGAACAAGCCACTCTAGAGGACATAATTGAAAGTTTCGAGGTTGGCGGGACACGTCTGGTCGTGTCGGTAGAAGGCCGCAAACCTCGTTGCTTTCAATGTGGGAAAAAAGGCCACCTCAGGGCGAACTGCCAACAGAAGATGGAGGAGAAAAAGAAAGCAGCCCAGGAGGAAATGGAAGGAGAGAAAAAAAAGGAGGACTCAGAAACTGAGAAGAAACAATCAACAAAAACAAAAAAAAATGATGAAACGCCAGTGCCAGTGGAAAAAGTTGGAGAGGGTTGGACTACTGTGTCCAATAAAAGAAAATTAAAACAACCCTCCGCAACAGAAGACAAGCAAACAGAAAAAAAAACAAAAAAAAAAGAGAAACAAAAGACAGATTAGACAGTTGCTACATGGTGGTTCGAACCTCAAATAGAGAGCTGATGAACCACCTGGCAACAATTGACAAAGGAAGGATTCGGAAAATTGAAGCCAAAAATGGCAAAGCAATTTACAAAACTTCCAGGAAAATCTTTAATATTTTTTTACAATAATTATAGAAAAGACATTGGGGCCCCGAGACTGGACTACACCCCAACCATGTCGGAAAATTTTTTACCTCCGACTCTACAGGCCTCAGAGGAAGTGGAAAAGGCGGGGGTTCCCCCCCCCCTCGCCTGACACTGACTAAGGTAAGACATTTATGGCTATTCATATTGGATGTATAAATGTACGTGGCTTGTCGTCGAGTTGGAAGCAAGGGCGCTTCCTAAATGACATCAGGTCGCGGAATTTGGATGTAATTGCTGCCACAGAAACCCGGATAAGCGAACCAAGAGATCTGCTCCCCCTCTTGAACGGCTATGAGAGATACGTCTCTCCATGTCGGGCGGGAGGCGGGGGTCTTAATAAAAAGAAACCGGGTCCCTGAGGTAAAGTCTGTTTTTATTGATCCAGAAGGCAGGCTGGTCGTCCTGGATTTGACATTCAGTTGTGGTAAGACAGGTTGGTCGCAATTTATGCACCCAATTCAACTGGTTCACAGAGTCGATATTTCCGTGACCTCGGGAAATTTCTTTCGACGTCGCATTCTTTAGTCGTGTTAGGTGACTTCAACACAATTGACTATGCGCGTGTTGCTTGTGTTGGCTCGCAGACAGATAGAACAGCAAATCCTGGCTTTCGGGACCTGCTCAGCCACTTTCAGCTGATAGACCCGTATAGACTGGAACACCCAAACGCTCCACAGTGGACGTGGTCAAATAGCGATGGGTCTTCCAGGTCCTATCTAGATAGGATATTGATAAGAAAAGTAGATAAAGACATAGTTAAGTGTCCAGAGTTTTACCCAGTCAGCTACAGTGACCACAAGATGGTCACAAACGAGCTGACTGTAGATAAGATATATAGACAGGGATCTGGCTACTGGAAACTCAATAAGTCCTTATTGGCGAACGAGGAGTACAGAAAGCGGATCAAGTTAATTATTCAAAGGGCACTTACAGGTGCCATCATTAATAATAAATGGTGGTACGCCCTTAAGCGAGTCATAAAGTACGAGTCAATTAGATTTAGTATAGGCATAGCTAAGAAGGAACGTAGTATAGGAGATGGCCAAGCGAAGGAGTTAGATAAAGCCATGGAGAATGGTAATGCGGACCAAGTGGAGGCCAAGAGACTGGAATTAAACCAGCACCTCGAAAGCCAACACATGGGAAGTATTATCAGAGTAAAAATTCGTGCAATGGGTTGCGAAGGAATCAAAGCTGCCGGATGGGCCCGAGTGTTGGAGGCTCAACGGAGTAATGACTCATCATTCGGTCTGTGGCGAACCTGCAGGGCGTATTGGTAGACGATCCCGAGGAGATGTGTGAGGCCTTTCAGGAGCACTTCGCTCGGCTTTTCGGGGTTGATGGCAAGCCGCGTGGTAGGGAAGACCTCGAGAGCTTCCTTGCCAGGCTGCCACGCCTCTCGGGGCCGAATGCGGAGGCTTGTGAGGGACCGATCATGACTGAGGAGATAATCGAGGCGTTGGCGAACTGTGGGAGGGGCAAATCGCCGGGACTCGATGGCCTACCCTATGAATTATATAAAAGTATGCCAAACTTGCTCGGACACCTGTTGGCTTGTGTGTACACGAACTGGCAACAGAATGGATTTATTCCCAGATCTGTGCGCCGGGGAGTTGTGACACTAGTCAGGAAGGACCCAAGCAAGGGGGATTGTTTAGATAACTTTAGGCCCATCACTCTGTTAAATACAGAAGTGAAGATTTGGCCAAGGTACTAGCAAAAAGGTTGGCGCGTATCACGGATGGTGTGATCTGGGAGGAACAGACATGTGCCATCCCGGGTAGGACCATCCATGATAATCTCCACCTTATACGCTACACCATAGAGAGGATTGGGGCTAAGACTGGCAGAGGGGGGGGGGGCTTTGGTGCATTTAGACCAAGCTAAGGCTTTCGATAGGGTCGACCATCGATACCTGGTGAGTGTTCTTGCGGGGTTTGGCTTGCGTCTCGGTTTCCTCAGATGGATCATTCAGTTGTACCATAACATCGACTCGATAGTTCGGGTGAACGGTTTTCTTTCTAAGCCGTTCTGCATCAAGCGTTCGGTTCGTCAATGGTGTCCACTCTCTCCGCTTTTGTACGCGGTGGCTCTCGAGCCGCTGCTGAGAAAGCTGAGAGAGATCCCGAGAGCGCCGGGCTTGGAGGAGTTTGTTACAGCGTACGCGGACGACATCACCATCAGCGTGACCTCAACGACACGCTTGCGTAAAGTAGGCGAGGCTGTTGAGGAGTACGAGACGGTGGCAGGAGCAAAGATTAATCGGGATAAGTCAGTCGGCTTGCAACTCGGCACCTGATGGGGAAAGTCGATGCCTTCGGATAGCGTCGTAGGACGCTAGACGGAGGGACCGGTTAAGTTGCTGGGGGTTTGGTTCGGTCCAGACCTCCAGGTGGAGAAGAACTGGGCAGAGGTATCGAGCAAGATAGCCAGCATAGCCAAGAGATGGTCTTGGCGAAGGCTATCCTTGAAAGGGATAACGGAGGTAGCCAATGTGTTTATTGCATTGGTGATTACCTACCGCCTGACGTCGTGCCCTGCACTGATTCGTGGTTGACCAAGTTGGAAAGACAGCTCTTTCACTTTTTCTGGAGGGGCTCGAAGCCACTTGTGAGACGCTCTATCTGTTGTCAGAAACCGGTAAAAGGAGGTTTAGGGCTGCCTTGGCTGATGATGCGCAAGCACGCGTTGAGGTTGAGCCATCTTTGGATACTCCTGGATGGTGACCAGGTGTGGACTCCGTTGGCTAGACAAACGTTCCCCAACTTTGCGAGTATGAATGCAAAGGAGACTTGGTGCTTTATCGAACTCGACAGCCTGTTCTTCCGTATATTCGGGTGGAAGTCATTGGATAATTTCCAAATGTCTTTGACCTGGCAATGCTACAGAGGAGCCTTGCCCGTTCGCGATAAACTTGCAAGACACGGAATACAGACATCTCCGACCTGTCCAAGATGCGGGCAGGATAGGGAAACCGTCCTGCACGCTTTTGTACGGTGTCCGGAGATTTCTGAGATGTGGGTTTACGTGGAACACCTAGTGTCAAGTGAGGGAAGAGTACAGTTGTCGGCCGAGTCAATCATAAAAATTGACCCGCCTAGTTTGTTATCAAACGAAGGTAAAAAATGTTTCCTCATTACAATAGCAGTAGCGAAAGAGGTTGTGTGGAAGATGAGAACGGAAGGAATCAAGACAGGCACTTTTATCTCCAGCCAAAATATGGTAAGATATTTTTCTTTTCATTTGAAAAGAAAGATACGGCTGGAGAGAAAGTGCTTGTCGGAGAAAGTGTTTCGATCTAGATGGAAGCATGTCGCACGAGAGTTGCGAGTGAAAGAGAGCAATTGAATACGCCATAAGTGTCTTCAAAAGTGTCAGTGGTGGGATGGGGCTCGTGGGGTCGGAGCGAAACCCAGTCCGCCACTTCATTGTTCTATGTTGGTTTTTGTTTTTGTATACCATTCGATTTAAACCGATTTTCATTGTAATTTTTAATTGCTAAATTTTTATTTTACGTCGATTTTATTGTGTAACCATATTTTTGTTTGACCCCAAATCAGATGTATTGTCCCTTCTATGTTTCGCCCCTTGTGGGTAATTAAGAGATCTCTTTTGACTAGTGCCTTCATTGATGTTTGTGTGCGTTTTTTACCCTGAAGAGGGGGTTATCACTAATTTGTGCTCTATTGTGCTCTAAATACGGTGATATACCCCCGAAATGGCCATAGGTGTTCTGTGTTTGTATTCCGACCTATGTTTGTAATCCATTGTAAACGATGTTAAGTTATGGTTTGACTTTACCGATATTACCTGCTGGATGTTGGTTTAATGTATCGACCGGTGAAATATGGATTTTACTTTCTCACACATTGGATGTTCTGTTATAATGTCGTCCCGTGTACTTCGGTATTCCTGTGTATGAATTACGAAATTGGATTTTACCTGCTAAATTTGCTGTCATGAGGGAAGTAATGAACTTTCGTACAATTTAAACTTCTTTTATTAGCCATTAATCTCAACGAATGAACTATTTTACTACGTTTCCCTATGTATTATTTTTTTCTCTATATTATTTTTTCTATATATATATATATATATATATATTTATTTATTTATTCTACTATATCTGTACCGGTCTATAATATTTTTAATCAAATTTTTAATTGCAGTTTATTTATTTATGTTATTCTATTATATTTTTAATCGATTTTATTCTTATGTATAAAAATTTTGACTTCCCTTTGCTAATTTGGTTCTGTGGTTTATACTGTACTTCTTAGATGTGGTCATTGGTGGGCTATGGCTTTTTGAGTCGATGACCTAACGGTTTTATTCTGCAATTCACTTTGTACCTTTGTCTCAACTAGTTTGAGCACTTCTTTTACAGGCTTGTATAAATTCTTGGTTTTTTAATACAAAACTGTTAATATTGAATAATTATATATATATATATATATATATATATATATATATATATAATGTTAGATATTTTTTGCTTCTTTCAGTCTTTGTCATGATAGCGGCCATCCTGGCCACTATCATGAACTATTTACTCAAACAAACCAGCCCAGTACATTTTCTTTTCTGTAACTCTGGTACTTATTGTATAGGTCGTTTTTCACGAACAGCTAAGTTAGAAGGACGTAAACAAACGGACACATGTTTTTTATCAGTGGGGGGAACAAATATACTTACACACACGCACGCACACATGCACACACGCATATGCATTTATATATATATATCCAACGGGTTTCTACACAGCCTCCGCCCAGAAAATTCATACATATATATTTCTGTACACACACATATATATGTGTGTGGCTATTTAGTAAGAAGCTTGCTTCCCAACTGCATGGTTTCGGGTTCAGTCTCACTGCGTGGCAATTTGAACAATATGTCTTCTACTCTAGCCTCGGGCGACCAAAGCCTTGTAAGTGGATTTGGTAGACAGAAACTGAAAGAGGCCCGTCGTATATATATATATATATATATATATATATATACAGTATGTATGTATATACATATATCTATGTGTGTGTGTCTTTGTGTCTGTGTTTGTCAGCCCACCATCGCTTGATAACCGATGTTGGCGTGTTTATGCCCCTCAACTAGCGGTTCGGCCAAAGACACCGATAGAATAAGTACTAAGCTTACAAAATTAAGTCCTGGGGTCGATTTCTTAGACTAAAAATTTAAAACCCTTGAAGGCGGTGCTCCAGTATTGCAATAGTGAAAGAATAGAAGAATGTATATTATATGCATACACACACACACATGCGCAGGTTATTTGCGACACCAGAGCCTGAACAAAATCTTAGGCACTATGTGCATCGCTGTGGAGGAATCGCTGCTATCTCCAGCCACGAATATCTGCCACTGACAAGGCTAAGGAAGGCCGAAATGAAGTGATTTAGCAGTTCTACCGGCAGTAGCAGACGATTATCTCTTCACTAGCGATATAGACACGAGAGCTATATGCATCACTAGCTTCGCTCATGGTAAATAACGCAGTATTTTGTGTTCTAACACAACATCTACTGCTAAGTGGGGATAAATATTCTTTTTTGTTATTTATACTACTTCCGTCGCTATTAATTACATATTACTATGTATATATATATATGTCTTGTGTATATGTATGTCTTGAGCATGTCTTCGTTTGTGAAAATCTATATGTGAATATGCGAACGTTTTCAGTTTTCCCAGTGACTCACGAGAAATTGTGAACAGCTAAATTGTTAGAGTAGTGGTACATATCCTATCATCATTAATGTGTTACGTCCATGTTCAACACAACTATTTCCTCCAGAGCTGAGTCTATTTCCATATAAGCAATTAATATTTACTAAGACATTTTAATTTATAATAGAATTTAAAATGTCGTCCGAAAATAATCTGAACATTTAATCAATAAATATTCTATTTTATCAATAATATTTATAACCAGCAGTCGAGAAGGTTAACTGCAAATATTTTAATCATCTGCTAATGACTAGATGAGATCTTTCGATTGTGGAGAGTGCATGAGTATTTCTTTCTTGCTAATTCTCTGAGAATCTCATTAAAATATTTTTTTTGTCTCAGCAATGCTACTCGGTCTGGAAAAGGCTATAGTATTAAGACATGTAAGTCGTGCTACTACTTCAGTCTTAGAAATAATATTGAAATCTGAAGCATGCGACTGAGAAATAAAAATTATGACGAACAGATTCCACTAAAGGCAGTCCTGCAACTTCAATAGGCTGTATCTTTCCAGTCGCATTATCTCCAACACAAGAAACCCTACTGATAAAACAGTGACATAATAGTGCTGCTCACTTTAAATAGTTTTAATGAAAAAAACTTTAGAACTATACAAAACTGCTGAAATAACCCATGAACCATACCATTCAGAATATGCAGACTTTGCAATTAAATGAGTCAGCCTACTGAGAAAATACTCCAAGCCAAATCTGACGTGGCTTACGAGAATTCAGGTTATAATAATAATGGTTTCAAATTTTAGCTGTAGACAGCAATTTTGTGGGAGGGGTAAGTCGATTACATCGGCTTCAATGCTCAACTAGTACTTATTTTATCGACCCGGACAGCATTTGAACTTAGAACGCCAAGACGGACGGAGTACCGCTAATAATTTTGTCCAGCGCGGTAACGATTCCACCAGCTCGTCGTTTTTGCCGGGAATAATAATAATAATAAATACCCTGATGCAGTACCAGGCAGTGGCTCTCATTGTTTTGTCTTGGTATAAAAGATGGGTTGCAGCAAATATTCTGCTCAACACCACAGATTTACTCGTCAGTTGCTTAACCTTAACCAGTTGAGCATTCTCTCAGTGACTAATGATATGTGCATCTCTGATCACAAGCAGAAGTATTTGGGGAGCACCATTCTTTGGGGTTTAGATAATTCACCTTTGGAAACATGGGTCTTTCGTTCAACATCCTTAAACGACCCTTATTCAGGGACCGCGGGATGAGCCACAAGACCTGAAGAAAATTCTAACAGGGCCCCACCTGCAAGTTCATGCACTGTTTATCTTGATATGAGATCACCATGTCGCGCACATATGGTTGTGATGTATGTACCTGATGTACCCTTATCAGACGGGTAGTCATGTTGGGTATAATGGGCTTCATATATTTTACCCCAGTGTTACTCTGATGGCATGTACTGCTCTGTCACTCACTCAATAATAATAATAGTAATGGCGGAATGATGTTGACGGTGAAATCGGTGATAGCTGGAGCTATCCTATACAGGCTATCAATTGATTGACATAATGTCACAAATCAGCAATACTCGGCACGAGACGAATGCATGCACAACTTTTTCACCTCTCTACACGCATCTTGGACAAGCCCGGCTGACAATACAATCCCTGTAGATTTTATCCCAAACACACCACACGGTAGCACTGCCAGGCCAGCGATCTTTGAAGATTTAATCTTAGGCTCTAAACCGAAAGCCTTCCAAAAATGACCATCCAGTTGATTTTTGTCGATGCTAAGAATCTCTCCGGCGACGTCATTGTTCTTATAGAACATAATAGTGGAATGTCCACCATTCACATTGCTCAACAAGTAGTGATGTGAGCGCCAGACGACATTCTAGGTGCCAGGAACCCTGCATCGACCTCTACTTAATCTAGAACTACTATTCTGTTATAGTGACAAATTGGAGAAAAGCTAGTCTAACAAACAGCAACTGCCGTGTTGGGGATGTCCTAACCACAGTGCATGTCTGCGCATCGTTAACCACGGCATGCGCAGCTCTCCATACTGCAGATTTTTACACCAAGTAGATCTGACCAACGGAATACGTCCCTTCTACAGAAGGCAGAAAAGTGTATGCTCCAATCAGGTCATCCATGAAGCAGAGTATGGTGAGATTGTCAAGTGGTAGCATATGACGGATAGTGCAATGTAGGCGTTAAGAGATAATTTCCTTTAGGCCCATTTCATTTATTAGCCACAGAGCAAAGATGAGAGGGACATCTCAAGGAGACACAATTTGTATGGGAGTTTACATAAAAGAAGGAGAGAAAGAAATGGAACAGACAGTAAAATGCGATAAGAGTATACATAGAATACAGAGGTGCAGGTGTGGCTATGTGGTAAGACGTTTGCTCCCCAGCCACGTGGTTCTGTGCCCAGTCTCTCTGCGTGACACCTTGGGCTAGTGTTTTCTACTACAACCTCGGGGGGGGGGGGACTAGTATCAATGTATTCAATAGGCGCGTGCATGTGTGTGTGTGTGTGTGAGTGTGTGTGCACAACTTTCTGCTTCTGTCCCCACCACTGCTTGACAACTTATGTTGATATATTTATGTTTTTGGAACCCAACGGTTCGGCAAAAGCGACCGATAGAATAAGTACCAAACTTTAAAAAAGAAGTAAGCATTGAAGTCGATTCATTCGATTAAAGTTTCTTCAATGAGGTGCTCCAGCATGGCCGCAGTCTAACGATGGAAGCAAAAAAAAGGATAAAACATAAAAAAATATGAAAATTATGTAATAACATAAATAGTTCAGTCCTCCTTATACAGGTGAAACGCCAACTAGGATCAATCAAGGAAACCCATACACCCAAGATTACATTGACCACTAAATGTGCGAGGCATCCCTCCTGTCCTCCAATAAAGCGGCACATTCTTAGAGGAGAGCCATACACTCTAACCAATTTTGCCTCAGTCACTCATCTTTTCAAAAATTCACTGGGATGTAACACTCCCCTCTCCACTCTCACTTTCCTTTCGAACTTGAACTTTAAAAGAAGTCTGTGGAGCTTGACCGCTGAGGTGAGCGTATCTTTCCTCAATCCTTTCAGCCCCGTCCACCAGACGGTCTCTTTCGCCGTAGCCACTTGACCAGTGGTTTTCAACCATATTTTGCCTATGGACCATTTGGTCCCTATTTTACTCTAGTCTGTTTAAAAAAAAAAAATCCAATTATATTCTTATTAGGAATTGTCTTAAAATATCGTTAATATAATTTGTGTATTTTGAGTATAGGCAAATAAG
>NC_142937.1:64715199-64738022 GCF_046866305.1 Octopus bimaculoides | reverse complement strand
GGTCGCGGTTTCAAAGCGAAGAAAATATTTTGACGCATATGAAATCTTAATGTTGAAGTGAAACTGGTACTATTTAAATACAGAGGTCCCTTAATGGTACTACTATTTAAATACAAAGGTGTTACGTACAAAACATTTTAAATGTACGCTGTGTGGACATGTAATGACATCCTGACCCTAACTAACACTCAAACTAACCTTCCCCTTCATATTGTTACGTACATGCATCGGGACCTCTGTATTTAAGTAGTGCCGTGAGACTAACAGTTTCTGTGTGTTCTTGAATGGCATACAAACGTCGACGCTGCAATTGTTTTTGTTTCAGCACACGATCTCAGATCAAGTCCCTTTTTATGCAAGTACATCTCCGTAAATTTTCTAAATCACTGCGGATAAATGCCAGCAATGACCTTTTCACGCTCTCCAATATTTTAATTTCTAAATAGAAACAATTGGAGGCAGGGAGTGGTGTTGCAAAAATTCATAATTTCTCCATTTTTCTTTTTATAGCATATGAATGTATTTATGGGGAAAATATAGAAAAACATCAATACATGCGAGAGTGATAAAGAAACGAGGAGAGTTGTCTTTGGATATGCTAGAAACAACAGCCAAATCGCCCATAAATCACTCACTTTTCCCTCTGAAGATATTAGCAATTAAAAAAAAAAACTACCGAAAATGCTCTTTCCATGGTTTTGAAGTGCAAAAAAAAAAAAAAAGGCCAAAATAGGTTCGAAGTGGGATGATTAAGGAGGGGGGTGTAAAAAAAAGAGTTTACCAAACTTTTTTCAAACAAAGATGCTGTGGCTTAAAAAGAATGAGGAAAATTCCTGAGAAAATTATCCCCACAAATTCTTTGTAAACGTAATCTATGCTGTTTGAAAGGGATTTGTATAAATTTCTACTAAAACATATCCATCTTCCTAAAAGTTATGAAGGAAAATGTCAGATCATGTGAAATTTTATAAATCGCTATATACCCTGAAGCCACACGAATGAAAGCAATACTTACTAAGCAAGTGAGCACTATAATACAAAGAAATAATTAGACGTAAAACATAAAAATATTAGAATTGAGAATCAAATGTGAAAATATTATCAAGGGGCTATATATATATATATATATATATATATATATATATATATATATATATATATATATATATATACACATACATATTCTATATATGCACACACACGCTCACATCTACATTCACATATATTTATATATCTATACCTTCATATATATGTCTGTGTGTGTGTGTGTATATCTATCTATCTATCTATATATATATATATATATATATATATATATATATATATATATGTGTGTGTATGTGTGTATATATATATATGTGTGTATATATATATGTGTGTGTGTGTGTGTGTATATATATATGTGTATATATACATATGTTTGTATCAATGTGTGTGTCGGTATATATATTCATGTCTAATTATATATATATATATATATATATATATGTATGTATGTATGTATTCATGTGTGTGTGTATGTCTAAGTATATATTTACAAGTCTATGTATTCGTCTGTTGTCGGTGTTGGAGAATAATTCCCTTATCAATAGATATGATATATATGTGGTCATCAATCTGATCAATTTCGTCAGTAGCTTCTAAACATATCCAGACATGTTCTTCAACTGTCATGCAGTTTGATAGAAACGGAGACCTTTGGCTTGTCTCGCTTTTCTGATAAGGAATTATGAGACATTACTTGGTGCCGAGATACTTTTGATCAGACAGTTGATCTTCATTGCTTTCAAATGGACATTAGTCCAAACATATTAACTCTCTGTAATAATGTAGTTTTGTTCAAATTGGAAATAATAATAAAAAAAATGTTTAGAAACTTCCAATTATATACAATTATTTTCTTTGTTACATATTGATGTGTAAATTCATATATCTAGTTTTAGTCCTACTTGAGTGGACATCCTATTCACGAATGTATATGGATTTACTCATTGTATATACAGACGTTGTGTCGCTTTAGATATCATATCTTTTTAAGTTGCAGAGAGCAAAGAATTACTTTTGAGACGTGAATCATCTTTGATATGGGCACGAAGACAAATAATTTTGGGACAAAAATTAGTAAAAGCGAAAGAGTACAATCGCGAATACAACTGGCAGAAATGGGCTTTCTCCGAAGGATCTCTGCCGTAACGTCACTCGATGGGGTGCATAGCTCGGAGATCAGAGAGCCTCACCAGGTCGATCCATACTTCTCGACATTGAGGTATCGCAGGTCTGATACTATGGACATGTGATTTGAATGTCGCAAGAAATAATGCCACAGAAATTTCCTAAACTGAGCAGACCTAAAGATAGACCAAGAACGAGATGGTTGGATAATTAATATCCATAGTCTCAGTTGCTCATGATCTAACTGGATGTTTAATGACGGTTGTCTTCAATAGTACTCTATGGAGCAGTTACCCGAGAGACTCTATCCACACGACTCTCCTAGGTATAATGGTGGAGGAGATGGAGGGATCGAAAGCAAATGCAACTGTACCGTACTGTGATGGAATGACAAACTGACCTTCTTAGATTTGGCTACTATTTCTAGAAATACTTATTCATTCTATTAGCATACATACGGTTGAGTATTCCATAGAGATATATAACATATTAATGTAACATATTAATATTCAGACAGAAGCAGAAAGTAGTCAAACTAGCTTGTAATTTCAGGTAGCTTTATTCGATGGGCTTTCAGATAATTTCTGTTTATCCAAATTTTACTTACGAGACTAAGCGCAGCGTTGCCAAAAGGTTGAAGAGATTCCTTTGCAATCAACTGGTTCCATATTCACTCTTATTTCATGGTAGCGTACGGATACTGTTTTGAAACCCGTCGGCAGATTATACCTCTAATTTGTAGGTCCAGGTTTCCCCAACACGGCACGATAAATCTCACGGTGAATTAGCTTAAGATTACATTAATCACGTGAATAATACTCGTAACTGTGGAATGTTTAGGCACATGTACATTAAAATATCGATGTGTATATTAGTTATAATATGTGCACAGCTACTTAAAGTTTTCCATCACCGAGGAGGTAATATTAAGTCGAAATGCTGGCGTTCTTGACGCTGTTTATACACACTGTCTTTCTCGGGAAGAATACTGTGTGATGTATTAACATTAGGCATGATATGGAGGTGGTTAGTTTAATCTATATATAATAGTAAAGAGACACTCACATATACACTCATACACATTCATACATATAAACATGCAGTGTTGTTGCGCAAAACTTTGATATCAGGAAAGGCATCAGTGTAATATTTGTATGCAACCTTTGTTGGTAATTAATCATTTATTTACACAGAATCTACAAAAATATAAGCAGCAACGGGTTGTTTATGATTTTATGATCATTGTTTTAATATATGTCCGTGTGTGCGTGTATATCTGTGTGTGAGTGTATGTGTGTGTGTGTGCATGTTTGCATGTGTAAGTATTTATGTGACTGAGCGCGTCGTTGGTTTCTGCGACGATCTGTATACATATGTCTATATGTTCGTAGGTGGACATATTTTAATTTAGAACTTATCCAGGTTATTGGACTTCTCTATACTCAACTTTAAATGCTGACTGCATTGGAAAACTAAAATGTTACTACCACTATCACCACCACAACCACCACCCATACCAACATAAGAAATATTAGTATGGCAGCGCCAGCAGTGATAACAAAAACAACAAAAAGAAACCAAAGCAATAATGATGTCAACAAAAAAGAAAAATGTATGATTATTATTATTATTATTATAATTATACATTTTGCAAATAAAGATGATAATGATGACAGCAGTGATTGTATTTTTTTTTCTTTCTGTTTTGAAGATAAAATTAGATGGTCCAATTATACAGATAAATTACCAACTCCAACTTGCACTGCGAAACAGAGAGAAACAGAGAAGGAAAATGAGAGAGAGAGAGAGAGAGAGAGAGAGAGAGAGAGCGAGAGAATGCGTTATGTACACAGACAAATGTATGCTCATTATCCTCCATATATATATATATATATATATATATATATATGTATACCTATCTGTTTATCTTACTATTCCTCTCTCTGTCTCTCTCGTTTTCACTCTCTCCCTCCCTCCTTCTCTCTCTATCTATGTATATATATATATATCTATCTATCTATCTATATATATATATATATATATATATATATATATATACACTGATAGATATACATAGATATCTTATATATTACATATATATATAAATCTATATGTATATATATATAAAAATCTGTATCTATACCTATCTATTTATCTCACTGTTTCTCTCTCTCTCTCTCTCTCTCTCTCTCTCTCTCTCTCTCTCATATTTATATAACCATATGTATGTGTATTTTAACTATACATGTATGTGTGTATATACATGCCAGGCAGATAAGTAAGTATGCACCAAGCCTAGGTAGATGTTACAAAACACTTACACTCGCTTGGAAGCAAACGTAAACGCCACCAGCATACCTATATGTGTATCAAAGTGCGTATGTATGTTATAAATATATTTGTTGGCTTGTTTATTGTTTCCTACGCGTCTCTGCCAGTGAAATATATGAACTTATACAATAATTTTCTAAGTTGATCAATAATAGCTAAGTCTAAACGATGTTAATAATTTGCTTTGCATTTGAACTTATACGTACGGTACATACATACACATGCACATGGTTAAAAGTATTTTCAGACGCACACATATACACATATACACCAAATATATTTGTGTATATGCGTATATATGTATATATGTATACAGGTATATATGTATACAGGTGTGTATATATACATATATATTTATACAGCCACACAAGTATATAAATATATACATATATATTTATACAGCCACACAAGTATATAAATATATACATATATATTTATACAGCCACACAAGTATATAAATATATACATATATATTTATACAGCCACACAAGTATATAAATATACCTACATACTTACATATGCACAAACACACACATATATACATACATATACAAATATACACTCATACAAACATACCTATATTCACGCACAGTGCAAATGAGTGTACATAGGAACATGTCTGAACATACGTTTTGTATCTCAATATATATGAGCAAATGAAATATTGTTTACACTGACTTTTCGCTATCAGGGCAAATGCAAATCTTCTTTGCAGTCTTGTAATTAAGTTTTCCCTTTTCTTTTTTCTCTTTAATTCGAGGCTTTCGCAGGAAATAAGATAAACTATTACCGTTTATCTTTTACTTACTTCAGTCGTTGGACTGCGGCCATGCTGGGGCACTGCCTCCTTGAAGGGATTTAATCGAACGAATCGATCCCAGTGCTTGGTTTCTTTTGTTTTTCAAGCATGATATTTATTCTATCGTTCTGTTTTTCTCAACCCCTGAGTAATGAGGACATATACAAACAAACACCAGCTGTCAAGCGATGAGGGGGCCAAACACACATGCAAAGACACAACCACACACACATACACATACAAATACGCACACATATATATACATGCATACTTACATTCAAACACAAACAAAGTCAGATAGACAGACACATACTCTCTCTCTCACACACACACACACACACACGCATATATATATATATATATATATATATATATATATATATATATATATATATATATATATATATATATATGCACACACACACACACACACACACACACACACACACACACACACACACACACACATATATATGTAAACTTTTCTTTCAGTTTCCGTCTATCAAATTCATTCACAAGCAATATTTTCTGCCCGAAGCTATAATAGATGAAACTTTCTCAAGGTAGGACGCAATGGGACTGAACCCGGAACCAAATAGTTGGGAAGCAAACTTTCGTCACAATTGTTAAAAAATTTTATTCCCTTTGTCTCTCAGGAATATTCCGAGTCTGATTAATGTATTTCTTACCTTCAGCCTCCTACTTTACTAATGTTATTACAAGCTACATTCGGTAAGGAAATGTTCAACGCAAACTTGAAACATCATCTTGTCAGTGATACTCAGAGTAAACGACATATAAAGGGCAGAATTAGTATCCTTCATGTATTTATTTGTAGAATATGTTGTGGTATCATCAGAATTTAAATACTATTGTATCAACTTTACCTTTCAGTTCAGCAAAATTGCAATAAAAATCAAGTTTTGCTGTTTAATTTGTTCTTTAGTGGCTGTTTAAAACAACATCAATCGTGATCCTAAAGTTTTATGAACAATGACCTTCCATCACGTGTTTTATTTCCAGGAATGCTATTTCTATAGTCAGGCATAGTGTATATATATATATATATATATATATATATATATATATATATATATATATATATATATATATCCTCCTTTTTAGAAAACAAATCAGTCGGTGTAATTGTGTTTGCTTGTCATCGCATGAAATCAATCTTAGTAAATTCCTAAAATAATCTTTAATGACTGAATTAATTTATTTTACCTTACATTTTACCAAGTAAACTCATTGCCTGCACCTTAAAAGGAATTTATAATTAAAATAACAGTTTCATAACTGACTCTGTGAATGTGGAATAGTGTCTAGTGGAAAGGAATCGTGGAATAGTGGAAGCGGTTGAATGCTAGTAAAAATTTCTTTGCGGTATTTATTTCTCTATTCTATTGACAGTGTGGAAAATGTTTCCCTTTCTTCTGACAGTGTGGAAAATACTAGCCACTACTTTAATGGCATCACTTCAATCTACTTACAACCATCTTCGGATGTCAGGAACCCTTAATATACAAGATTAAAGAGAATAGTCACAATTTCAACGTCCTTAAAAATAGCTCTACGGGATCAGAGATGGTTACAGGCTCAATAACAACAGCGTCCTATTTGTAGTAGAGCTCACTAAAGGTTGGCATATATCACTTCTAAATATCAACGAGAGGCATGCTCAGATTTTTGTTAGAAATCGGCATCTTTATCGGTAATTCAAATATTGGACCCTCTTTTATATTTAATTAGTTCGAGTGATAAAGTCTTCTGGTCATGTTGAAACCCCACTTCAAGTTTCGTATGTCACAATTCGGCGGTATTTGTATGAACGGCGATATTTGTATGGACGGCGATATCTGTATAAGGCAGGTTTGAGAGAAACTTACTCAGGTGATTATTTTAAATTGGAAACACAGTGAAACAATTGGATATCCTTACGTAATCTACACTGTGCAAAAGGAAGTCTGCCATGTGAGATGGGTAACATTCTGTAATATAAAACATGGTATTGGTGTTTAATTATTCCATGTTCTAGAGTTAATACAGTTCATTGCAGTAGGATTCTCGTTTAAAGGTATCTGTAAGCGGAATATCAGCAGTTGTAGAAATGATAGTTTTAGCCCACATATGGTTTGAAAGGTGCTAACAGTCAGAGTAAATTAGCTACAACTGAGAAAAGAACTGATTCACAAAGAGGTATTTAGTTCACCAAGAGTTTATCACATAAGCTACGTCAATGGTGTTACCTTGAGTATTAAAATATAAATATTAAAAGTGAAACTAAAATGGAAATTAAAGGGAAATGTAGTAATGCGTAAAATTGTGTCTTGGATTTTTATGTAATAAATATGCTTTTATTGCTTCATTATGAATACGTTGAGACATCAACTGTTTCAGAATATTTCTTTAGTAAAATCTGATTAAGATGTTTCTCTTCGATTTCATTTGAAGGTAGCTGCAAGCAGATAAAATTATCTGACTTGTGCATCCGTGATCATTAAAATCAACCTGGATTATTTGCCTTAAGTTTACCTCAGTTACTTCCTTGGCATCTGTCTTCCATTGATCTTCTTTCTATCTCCTACCAACAAATTATAAAATAGATTATAGAATACATCAGAGTTTTTGATCATATTTGATAATCACTGTTCTTGTTTTCTTTCAATTTTGTAAAATAACAAAAATATAACACAAAAATTTCGAGAATTTTCACGTTTTTCTTGCATATGGAAGTATATAGATGCTTTAAGAAGAAATAAAACGTTAACACGATAAAAGGAAATCCAGTAGACACTTTATTCGTGTTAAATATCACGAGTAATTAAAATGTATCACACAGATCTTTTGAATAATTTACCATTTCTAGAAATTGAAATAAAAATAGCAACGCCAACATCTATCATTCTTACATTATGTTAACAAATATTATTCATATAATAACTTTCGAGTTTGGAGCTAAAATATGTATTATGTTTAACATCTAATTCGTGGTTCTAAGAATATATATTATTAGGGACCTGTCATTTATTATGAATAAAATATACTGTTTAGTAGAATATCTCTGAGTGGGTAACATCCAGGATTCCTTATCAACCCAAGAGCTTGAATAGAAACTTATGTCCTAACAGTTGACGTAGAAAGTATGGCTGAAATTTCTCAGAGATATGTAAAGCTTATTTTCCTATGTAAGCGAAGTGTTTACCTGAAAAATATATTGCAGAAACGAAAGTTACAAAATATGAGTGCTTACAAAAGTGTGTAATATCCATAGCATTAGTTCCTCACGATTGGGGATCTAACCGAAAGATTAATGACAGTTGCTTTTGATAGTACTCTATCCCCACGACCTTCTCGAGTCTAGTTGGCGGAGGAGACGGGGCCTCGAAATCAAATGCAACTATAAAGTGATGAAATGACAAATTGACCTTCCTAGATTTGGCTATTATTTCTAGAAATATCTTTTCATTGTATTAGCATATACACGATTGAATATTATATAGAGATAGAATATTACAAAGCGATATGTAACTTTAATGTAATATTCAGACAGAAACAGTAAGTAATCCAACCAGCTTGGAATTTCAGGTAGCTCTTGTTTGTGGAAGACTATTAGTCGACCATGCATACCAGCATCCCCTTTCCATGCCACCGCTGTTATCCAAGAGAAAAGCAAAGTTCGATACAGTTTGGCCCCAGTGACGTCACAACTCATTTCTACAGCTAAATGAACTGGAGTAACGTGAAATAAAGTGTCATGTTCAAGAATACAACACACACCCCGGTTCAGGAATCGAAATCACTACCTCATAATTGTGAGCCCGACGCTTTATCCATCCGACGCTCTATACACAAGACAAACAAGATTTATAAAACCGATGGGATGGGTAAAAGACGTCATACATAATATGTGGAACAAGTTAAAGAAACTAATAAAAATAACATTAAATTAATTACATACGATAATTAGAGTGGACATAATTTAAAGAGTCGGTGAACCAATATGGCAATATATACATGAAGATGGTAGAGCATGTCGAACAAACCACGTGATCTTTCTCATAGAAATTAAACACCACCCTCGGTTGTAATTGTCGGCAACTACGGTAATTTGTATCACGTGAACTGTCACTAGATCTGTTCATTCGCCTTCACAACAGAATCTCTGCAGAAGTGTCAGCCTCAGCGAGAACCTATGAATTCTTTACCGTTGTACACCATATTTCCCTGTAGTAGGAGGTGATAGTTGATGGAACTCTTGACCAGTAGATCCGATTCTTTCTACAAGAAGCGAAATAGCATATGGTCTAAATTGATGTTTCCTGGAAAAGGGTTTGACAGTTAATCGATAGTGCACTGAATCTACACTGACGATAGGCACTTCCGCGTAAATATTCAGGGACACCTTTCTCCCAGACCGTTTCTGAATCCCAACTTATTTGGGACAACTTCCGAGGTTTTAAACGCACGGAGGTGTTTTCCGGATCGCAATATATGTACGAGTAACTTAATCGAAACCACGGTTCAGTGTCAGAAGCCGCTGTTCGGCATAGATGTAGTTCACCAAGTGCTAATTGCCAGCCCAACTGCTTGTTCTTTTTAATGTAGGATCTTGATACGTTTTGATACCCTTCTAGAATTGTTCCATTCCTTCTGGTTTCTGTTGTACCTCACTGCATGACTGATATCATCTGCATATGCAAGCATGGCCCTTATGTGTCCCACTTCGAATGGGATGACCCTCAATTTCTCCAGCCTCTGTAGTAAAGGCTCTAGCGTCAAAACATATAAGAGACAAGAAGTAGCATCCAGTAATACGAAATAATCATCTCCGTTATGTTCTCTTATATGCTAAGTAGATTATCTTTAAGGTAGCTATTTCATTATTACTCATTTAAAGATTAATAACATTCATTTTTATTAATTTCAAACGAGCAAACCTTGCTGATGATCATTATTGTCCAGCGTTCATGTGTAGAATATTACAATATCACCATGTTGTTCTTTGGTAAACAAAAAGAAAACATCGATAAAAATAATATGAATAGCAAAGGAAAATTACATGTGCAGTTATAAATCATAAAGTATGAATTATTGTTGGGTATTGTGTGCATTGATTACAAAAGTTGAATCTATCTAAGCATTTTGCGATGAGAGAGGATAAAAACTGTCAACAGTTCGCAAGTTTATTAAATCGTATAGATCGCCGAGAGACACTAAAACATTGCTACAGGGACGTATTTTTGTACTGATGACAACATAGAATGCTACATTTTGCAGTTGATTGATGCAGTTTTGTATTAAATTTAATCCATTGTGAATTTGATTTTAATACTTTTTCATCACACTTTTCATCAACAATAATAAAATAAAATGTAAGCTTTGCTTTAAAATCAATATTTTATTTAAAAAAATGATGTCTAGTATAATTATAAAAGCGATAGAGAATTCCAATCTTGGCATATTTAATATGTAATTTTTGTATTTATATTTTCTAAAGATTGATAAATAATAGTAAATTTGACATATCTATAAAAGTATCCATTCATATATTTTCTGTATTAGCGCTTAACAATGATATGATGTATCACTATAAAAAATATTTTTCATTTTTTTTTTTTTACTTTTTTGTGTCAGTGTTGTTAGAAACTCATGCATACATTCGTGATGCGTCAGCAATTCTCAGAGTAGCACACGTAAATAAAGCAACAGGTATGTAACCAGTATGAATGTAACAAAACTAAAGTTATAAGCATGGTTTTTATGGCCAAAATACAAGCTTTGCTTGTGTTATTCGATGGTTCTTGTCGGTGTATGTCAAATATATCACGTCAATCCCCAGGTAACGAAACCCAGATAAAATGGCGTTTTATTATAGGGAGATGCTATGCGCTCTTTCTGTTTATTGCAATACAATCATGAGTAATTTTCTGACATGCAGGAATATATAATTAACAAAATTACTTCAAATATAAAGAATGCATAACAAATTTATTATAAACGTGTATTTTATTCGGTTGAACTGAGCATGTAATTCAATTCCAATAATATTTTCAGATTATGCATACTTGTACAATTCAGAGTTTAACTCAGTATTCTGTCAGTGCAGTTTTTGACAACATACTTGCAACATCAGTGGAGAAGGAATTTCAACTGTTGAAGTATAATTCTACCTAATTTATATGGCGCGTAATAAACAAAACAAGAACAGTAGAATATAAATACGGGACAAAGATATAATTGACGCACTCATGGGAATAGGTGAATTATTATAAGTTATATCTTGTTAAATATTTGATGTTACACGCTAAAAAAATAAATTTAAAGAATGAATTATTTACTGTCAAGCTGATATTGCAGAATACATAGCATCTTGTCTTCACTTCTACGTGGATTACTTTAATCGTATAATAATGAGAAATGTAGAAAAGAAAGAAGGTATAATTTACTTCGATACAATATTTTAGAAAGTCCAAAGGGACTTAGTGTTACACCAAAACACAATTTCTCGATGGCCAGAATATCAATAATGCTAATAGAACTAAAAATGATGGAAATAATATGATATATTTATTACACTGAGGATTCATATTACATTAAACACCATCAAAAAGAAATTATGTTAGCGAAGGATAAAGAAACAAGGGAATAGGGCAAATGTAGAGTATGTATGATTATCACTGCTGCTCGGTTATATTTTGTATTCCATAAGTAATTAGGCATATTTTCATTAATAAAAATAATTGTACGAATTCAAGATTATATTCGGAAAATGTAAAATACACTGCACTCAGAATAAAATATTTAGTTTCATTACACAGTGAAATAAGCGAACAGATATGAATTCATGGGCCCCATTAATTAAAAATGTGAATGTCAACCTTGTTTTAAAAGATGAGCAGAATTAAACGGTACGATTTGGGGAACAAAAGTTTAAGACCGAAGCATTCTAATGAACCTACTGACATGAATCGAATCCTCCAGCTAAGAAAGCAGCTGCCTGGTTTGCTTTCGTCTGTGACTATTTGCACGCATAAATTCTAATTCGCACGCGCGCATGCACACACACACCAACATATGTATATCTGTATGTATATCTACGAATATATGCATGTATGTATGTATCTATCTCTATATTTATCCCCCTCTCTCTCTCTCTCTCTCTCTCTCTGCATATATATATATATATAGGTAGGTAGAGAGAGAGAATGTGATAGAGATTGTGAAAGAGAGAGTGGGGGAGAGAGAGAATGGAAACTTTTAGCTTTCTGAAATAAACGATGTCAAATTCCACTATTGATGATATTGTTTCAACGAAAATTAGCTTCAATTTATATTATTGAGTGAAATCATACAATAATCATAATATCTAAGATACGAAATTTGTAAATCTATATTGAAATCCAAAACCAAAACAGCAACAACAAACGTACAATAAAAAAAAATACCGAAAATATTTGCTCTAATATGAATATTGTATGTTGTTTCGTTCACTCTATGCCAGACATCGTCAATTAAAACTTTAATAGTCTTTGATTTCAATTGATTGAAGAATGTTGAAGGCAAAGTTCATAGCAAGTGCTCCTTTCTGTAATGTATGACATCATGCAATATAATTGGCTTAACTTATAATTGTGTGTTGTTTTTTAATCGATGAATCATTAAAATTTCCAGTTTCAGCAAAGTAGTGTTTAAGTACTGATATAGTTTACATTATTTTCAACTTTTCAAAATTTGTTCACATTTCGGAAATGTCTCAGTGTGGGCGGGTGGGTTATAATTTTCTATACAACTAAATTAGTCGTAGTAGTATTCCTTCAATTTGATATAGCTTCAGTTTTCGAAGAAATTTTCTATTAATTATCATTTATTTTTATGAGGAATAAAACACAATCGTGTATTTAATTTCAAATCCCGCATTTTATCCTTTTTTGATCGAGAAATATTAAAATAGTCAAGTAGCTGAGTAGATTCGATCTCCTGTTTCCATAATTCAAATATATATTCACAAAACTATGGCATTATTATTATCTATATGGCGGAGAAAATGCTCAGTGGCATTTCTCCACCAGAGAAAATGCTCAGTGGCATTTCTTCCGGCTTTACTTACTGAATTCAAATTCCGACAGGGTGAACTTTACCTGTCATCTTTTGGAGGTTGATGAAATAAGTACCAGTTGAACACTGAGGTCAATGTAATCGACGTATGTCCTCCCCTGAAGTTGCTGGCCTTGTGCCAAAATTTGAAATCATTTAATAATGATTGTGGTGGAGAGCTGGCGGAAATGTTAGTTTAGTGGCATTCCTTCCGGCTTTGCGTTCTCAGTTCAAATTCCGCCGAGGTCGACTTTGTTTGTTATTCTTTCGGGGCCAATGAGATAAGTATCAGTTGAGAATAGAGTCAATGTAATCGACTAATCTCTTCTAAAAAAAAAATTCAGGTTTAATGCCTATAGTACAAAGGATTATTATTATCATATGTATCATGTATATTATAGGAATGTAGAAGAATATTTATATATTATTGCTAGTTTCTTTTACGGTAAGGTATGTTTTATCGTATCTGGCATTATTTTAATGTTTGTTATATATAAAATGAGTGAGTTGTTTGTTTTACTGTTCTGTCGTCAAGCTGTGTGCATTGTGCAAATTGTATTATATGGTGCCGGTTGAGTACAATGTCCGTTTTATTTTATTGCACGGTTGTTCTGTAGAAAATGTGCTGTGTATATTTGGGCATCGATTGTGTAGAATATGCCGTGTGGATTGTGTAAGGATGTTGGCTAAGTATAATATGCTGTACATGTTGCATTCTTTTATTGAGTAATCAATGTATAGAATATGTGATGTGTGAGAGATTTTGTTTTTCTTACTTAGCGTCACGTCAACCTCGATCGCACAAATATTTGATCAAATATGGTTAAGCTTTGGCTATCAAGATTTGTGCATAGTATACATCATGCGTCATCAGAGCAAGGAAGACGTGAAGTGGGTGTGGCTACTTTTTCTAGTAACTTAAGAAACCACTTTAAGACTCCCTCGTTCACTCGTATGGGATGTGTTACAGTCCTGGGTAGTGATTCTGTGGGGTATTTGTTATGTGAATTGTACAGAAACTGTATTATGCGTGTTGTGCTTCTGAATTTCAAGCATTATGCTTAGGAGATAGGCTGTGATTAGCAGAACTGTTCATGTGGTAGTCTGAAAAGTTGAAAGCCCTCGTATGGCTTATAAATATTTTCATTTTTCGTTTTCATGAAATATTATCATGATTATGTACTACTTTTATCTTTGTTTACATTTCAAGATCCTCGTTCTTTGACAGATTAAGAATAATTCTTTTCGTGCAAAATGTTTGCCTATAAGAACGACGATATCTTTATTTGACCTGAGGGTTTGTCATTTGTGCTATTGTCATACATTCGGTTTAATGCATGCTTGTTGTCATCGATATGTACCGTACGCTTTTGCAGCGCGTTGATGACACCAGAACGAAAGTCTTTTCGATTAAGGTCGAGTTTTCCCATCAGATGAAGCCACAACATTACGTTGTTCTGACTTTCTCATAGTAATTTCTTGTAACACTTTCAATTGTTGCATGTTACCCATTGACAAGCTATGAATCGCAGAAACGCTTGAACACAGTGCTTACTTAAGTCTTTTATGATATTTCATTTAAGGCATTGCTGGTGTACAAGTAGTATCAGGCTTTCCATTTTTGTCTTCAACTTTCATACTGACTCACACTATCTTTATTCAGTATTCGAAGATGCAGACGATGGAAAGATTTGTCTAACATTTTCGTTTAGCATTTCTTTCACTTTTAGTTTATAGTTTTCTTTTCCAGTCAGTTGTATATTGTATATATCTTTAATTCATCTTACCATATAGGAAATGCTTAGCGATGTGCTAGAAATATTTGCAACCGACTTCAATTTTGTTAAGAACATTTTTTAATAGTCAGGTCTAGAAAGATATGTAGTAAGCATGAAGTATGATACACAAGTAAAAGGCCTTTGGCAATCAATCTACTGTTACGGTTTTGCGTTTACTGTCAGTAAATGCAATAGCAGTAGCTAATCTTTTTAGCGATACATCCTTTTCGATAGACTTTCTCTTTTGGCAATGTGCTAATCTTTCCTGTGAACGATTTGTCTGTAGAGAAATATATATATATGCCAAGATGATCAGATTTTTGAGTTTATAGCGCTTTTGTTGAATGTTGATTTTGGTCTCTCTTTAAAAACTCGTTGCTATTACTAAAGCTTTATGTTTAAGGCGGCGAGCTTCTAGGATCGTTAAGCACGCCAGGCAAGATACTTAGCGGTATTTCGCTCGACTTTACGTTCTGAGTTCAAATTCTGCCGAGGTCGACTTTGCCTTTCATTCTTTCGGAATCGATAAATTAAGTGCCAGTTGAACACTGGGGTCGATGTAATCGACTAGTCCCTTCCCTGAAATTTTCAGGCCTTGTGCCTTTAGTAGAAAGGACTATTAAAGCATTATGTATACACTGGATAAGTATTATAAACACTAATAAGAGTAATGATCAATTCAAGTAGCTTCGAATTTCTAATGGTTTTGGGTGAGTACGTAAATATGATCCTCTCTAATTATGCTCAAAATATTTGTGTTTTAATTGCACTGTTCTCTTCATGCCTTTTCTGTCCTTGAGTCCATATGCATTTTCACTGCATATATTCTGCCAATGTTTTAATTTTCTTTTGTTTTTGGTGTACTTTCCCTGTGCATTTTTTATTGCTGTCCCGGGAGATATTTTAGTGGTCATGTTGAATAAATGAATCTCGACGTGGATGAGTTCCAGTTATCTAAATATCGTGGGATCCTGCTTATCTTTACAATGATCAAATGATTTAAGCTTCCAAAATAGTTAACGTTTTATTTTATTGAACCCACTTGACATTTGATTCTTTAATATCTTTTTAGCTTATATGTTTTTACATGTTTCACTCATTAGACTCCAGCCATGCTAGGGCACCGCTTTGAAGAATTTTTAGTCGAATGAATCGACCCCATTACTATCATTTTAAGCTAGGTATTTATTATATTGATCTCTTTTTGCCGAACCGCTAGTTTACGTGTAGATAAACACACTAACATCGATTATCAAATGGTGGTGGAGAACAAGCGCACATACAAATACACACACACATACACAAACGACAGGCTTCTATCATACAGTTCTATATTTAAGAGATGAGGAATTATGTACATTATTTACATTTGACGGATATTTGTCCTCATATTGCTTGTTGTTAACACCACTTTTCGGCTGATATACCCTCCAGCCTTCATCAGGTGTCTTGAGAAAATGTCGAACCTGGGTTCTCATTCCTAAGGTATTTTTCGATGTTATTATTATTATAATAACAGAGTGATTGGTGTTCTGGCTGCCACCGAGGAAAGTCCTGAATTGAGACCAGTGCATGTTAACGAGCATGTTAAAGTGGTGGGGATGCAGTGTCGAGATGTGGCTTTTTGCCACTTTCGAAGACATTGAGAGGATCCCGACCAAATAGAGATTGCAGGAGAAAGTTCCTTGAAAGTAATTGTTGAGGCTCGTCGACCGAATTGTTACGAATGCGGAGTGAGAGGCCACATGAGGACGCAGTGCCCCAAGCACGAGCCTTCTCAGAGTGAGAAGGCTGTGGAGAAAGACCAAAAAGAAACGGAAATTCCTGTACCAATTGAAGCAATAAGCAATGAAAGACGGAGATGTCAAAAGCGAAAAGGTGTGCGCCAGAGATACAGAGGAAGTGAAGCCGAAGGAAGACGGAACGAAAGCGGCAAAGGAGAGGAGTGACGGGTTTGGCAGCCCCCAAAAGAGGAAAAAAGGCGAAATCAAGAAAACACACGCAGGGACCGGCAGTAGAACCAGATAGGATGCCCAAAAATGGTAGGGAGCCACCTATTTTCAAGCATACGCAGACAATAGAGACGAAACCAAGAGAGAAAGAATCAGTGCAAGAGAAGGTAAAGCACGGGTTGAAAAATAAAGCATATTAATTAACTACCAAAAGGATGTAGATGTGGAAAGGAGGATATCCAGATGGAAAGGAGTAATAAGGGTGAAACTGCCCAGGGAGAATTTTAAGGCAGAAGGAAAATGTGTAATATTGAGTGTCGATAGATACGACACGTTCATAAATTCATATAAGATTCATTGGGCAGGCCGGTGTGTTTTGATGCCCTACCACCCGTAATTGAATATAAAGATTAAAAATTTGTTTTTAGATATGAACAATATATAAAAAAATGATGTGAACTTTTGGATTAAAAAAAAAAAAGGAAAAAAAACTGTCCAAAATAATGTCCAAATGTAACCACTCGACTTCGGGTTGCGCCTCATATATATATACTCATTACCCAATAAAACAACCTATGACCCCCTGGCCCAGGTTTATACCAATATTGACAGCAAAATAATATTCTGCTGAGATGATTTGAAAACACAACACCTAATAACCAAACGGTATATATTTTCTACCTCTCTGATGAGATTTTGCCTAATACAACGATACCAGTCAAATACTTTGGTACATATAATCGGCTCTTTTTCTTTCTCAAATCTCAGATCTTGTGCCTATGTCAGATATAATTGTAATGGTGGTAGATTAGCAGAACATATTGAAATTCGGATAATATACTTTGTGCTTCTTAATTAGATTACTTCTATTTATGAGTTGATATCTGTACTTAGCTTTCTTGTCTTCCGAGATCAATATAATGAGCATCAGTCATACATTCGTGTCTACAATAAATATTATAGCAGTCTTGGAAGAGCGGTGTAGTTTGGTGCCAAAATTAGATCTAATTTTCAACGTGAATATGTTTGTTCGGATGCTAGAATAGCTCTACCGGTTTAAGTTTTACTTGTGGTTATTACTATATATATATATATATATATATATATATATATATATATATATATATATATCATGAAGAGTGAATTAGGAAGGGGCTTGAAGAACAACTGTCCAGATAGACATTTCAAAATTTGAAGCGACTCATAACGCTCATCTCATATCGAAATCTGTCACAGGTTTACTGTCATGCTGGAAGTCACGATATAATACGACCTCGTGTTTCTATGATCAATGGGAGAATTATGACAGATATAGATTTTATATTATGTGTGACTCGCCTAAAAGAATACTCACAGAATATACGTCGTAGCAAATTTAACACGCAATTTATATAGACAACCAGACGAATATTCAAATGTAGACGTGTGTATATGTACACACACGCATGCACGCACACACACCTACACATACATACATGCATACATACATACATACATACATACGCACATAAATTCAGCATGAAAAAAGTAGAGGACAAAATAAAAGGAAGGGATATAAGTTTTGCAGCTGAAGTTGGAATTTGGGTAGTCTGGAGGAATAAATAGTAGGTAAAAGATTAAAGACAAAACTAGGATGCCCTTAGGAAGCATGTTCATAATATTACTAAATTTGAAGGACAAATTCTTTCCTCCACAGCACCATCTCGTATGCACGTGATATCATAACCAATGGTTTATCCTGTGACTGAGGAAGATAAATTTTGTGCAGAATTTGGAAGAGATTTGCTGGTTAATTTCTATAGGATACTTGTCTGTTGAGTTGGAGTTTTAAGAGCCCTAGAGCGTTAGATTTCCAGAACTTCATGGGTAAATAGTTTGAGTCATTTGTCTCGAATGAGAAAAATGTTTTCATTTTTAGTCGGGGGAAATTAGACTTCACTAATTACCACCACACGATTTATCTCTCCTCATTTATGAGCTAAGAGGATACTACTGTCCATTTGGCGGTTACTACATAGCTTAAAGTGCATCCTAGTCACTATTCCTCCTAAAGGAGCTCATATTTATTTATGTCTAATGAAAAAGCAGATGTATTTGGAAATACACGAGAGGAAAGTAGCTGTGCATTTTAAAAATTATGAGAAACAGACTATAACTTCATATACATGTCCTTCAACACCGTCCCATCAGCACCCTTGATTTGTTTTATAGGAAATAAATATAGGACGCTCCATAAAAGAGGAGGTATCAAAAAGTTCCCGGACTAGTTACATTAAAAAAAAAAAGTAACCTAAGTTTTATCATCTCCTCCGAAATAGTCACCTAGTACAGTAATAAATTGGTCATATATATATATTAAGTGTATGATTAATTTATAGAATGAAATTCTACAAATCCAATCATATTTGTTAAAAATGGAGGAGATAAGATGATAAACAGTTGTAAGAAACTTATTCATGCATACAATCGTTTCGTACATAGATATAAACTCATTTTTTAATCTGTCAATATCATAGTACTCATCAGTGCCGAGAAAAATAACAGGAACGTAAAAAGAGAGCAGAGAAGTTGGATCTATGAGTTTCATGTTTATATGTTCCTATCTATGTGTGATAGTTATGGGAGTCATGTCAATTATTAGACCACAACTAACGGATGAACGGGTAGGGGATGATATAAATATAGAGATAGTGATAACACTCTCTATATAGATTATTATAGATTTGCTAATTAGATCACTGTATATGCAGCATAGGGCGAGTTAGTTAGAGAAATGTTCAATGAGAAACGTCACCTAATGTAAATTAAATCTAACCGTAAAAGACAATACTTGGTATTTTTTAAATAAAAAATAATAAACAGATGAAGAAAGTTTAGCGTAAAAAAATTATGTCTGTATAGCTTATACTAGGAAGTTAATATAGTCATTTATGAAGATAAAGGGGTAGGAGGAGGAATTAAAAAGAATGAGGTGGAAGTAGATTAATGACTCTTGTTTACTCAAGATCCGTATTAATGTAACATGGAAGTATAATAAAGGAGAAAATAAGGAAAAGCGGTTCTTCAAATGGAAATGTGGCAATTAAGATTGTACTATACTTTCGTAGTCTATTGCTAAGGCGAGAGATAAGAGAAGATTTTAGATGTAGTAAGAAGAGAAATATAGAAGCGGTAAGGTAATAAATTAGAGAGGGTGCAAAGGAAACGAAATTATACTAGAGTAGGAGAGATGAATAAGAAGAAAACATAATAATGATTAAGTATGGAATGTAATGAAAAGTGAATGTTAAAAATAAGAGAGATTAATGATAAATGTATTGAATGTGTAGGATAATAGGATAATCTTATAAAAAAGGAATATATATATATGTATATATATATATATATATATATATATATATATATATATATATATATATCCAGGGGCCTCAGGAAGACATCGAAATGCTGCCAGACAGAGTGCTCTTGGGCGAGGGTATTGTTCTCAAAATCCATGTCGAAGGGAAGAAACCGACGTATTACGAATGTGGAAAAAAGTCCACTTTCGTGTAGACTGCGAAAAGTGGCAGAAAAAAGTAGCACAGACACCAGGTCCTTCAGCTGCTCAAAAAGTCCCCCAAACTCGCACACGCATTAGTCCACAAAGAAACAAAAATTCCCACTCCCCCATCTGTGGTGCCCGCCCTCAAACACGATACCCAAAAACTCGAGCCCATGCACACACCGGTTCCGATAACATCAAACACACCCACCCTCTCTAAAGTGGCACCAGAACATGTAACTCCCTCGGAAGACACCATGGAGGTGGTCGAGGGGGACGTTGGAGGCACTAGGGGTCACGCTGAATGATCTGTGGTGTGGCAGAGGAGCTACGGCGTATGCGGATGACCTCTCCATCATCGTGGTGGATGAAGGCCAGCTTCCAGTGGTGGAAGAGGCTATCAAACGTTACGAGGCGGTGGCAGGAGCAAAAGTTAACAAGGACAAGTCGGTCGGTTTGCAACTCGACACCTGAAGGAGCAAGCTGATGGCGTCCAATAACGTCGTGGGGCGTTGGAAAGAAGGTCCTGTTAAGCTGCTTGGAGTCTGGCTTGGCCCAGACCTCCAGAGAGAAAAATTGGAGTGAGGTGACTAGCAGGGTGACTGCTCTAACCCAGACCTGGTCTGGGCGAGCGTTATCCTTGCTAGGAAAGGCAGAGGTGGTGCAGATGTTTATAGCATCAGTTATCTACTACCATCTGACTGTGGTGCCTTGCCCCGATTTGTGGCTGAACAAGTTGGAGAGAATCCTTTTCCGCTTTTTGTAGAAGGGAGGAAAACCACTTGTGAAGCGCCCTGTCTGCTAAAGGGTGGGCTAGGGATGCCTTGGCTGAAGATGCGAAAACTCGCGTTAAGATTGAGGCACCTCTGGCTTTACCTGGATAGAGAGCAGGTGTGGTCACCGCACGTCCGGTTTTGCCTTCCTCAGTTAACGTCCTTAACGGACATTGGTACAGGGATCAAGCAGAGACCTAGGTGGAGGGACCGGCAATTGGGGTGCCGTCAGGCACTTCAGCTACTCTCTTGAGAGGGCAATGCCGGCAACAGGAGTTCCACCGCAGATTTTTATAGCGGGTTAGTGGAAGTTATGTCCGAAGATGCCTTGGGGGAAACCCTGGGCTACGATGAAAAGCAGTTGATCAACCTGTTCAGGAGAGCTTTCGGGCCGGGGTATTTGGACAATTACCAGAAATCCCTGGCTTAGCAGTGCTTCCGTGCGGCGTCACTTATTCGTGATAAACTGTCAAGACATGGAAGTGTCGTCTCGCCGACATGTCCGAGGTGCTGGGAGGACAAGGAAATCGTTTTGCACGCATTTGTGGAATGTCCGCAATTAACGGGACCGATGGTTTTCAGAGAACAACTGTTGTCATCGATGGGAAGAATACAGCTATGGGCTGAGTCTATCATCGAGATTGTACCGCCTCCTTCCCTTAACAGGGAGAGGAAGGCTTGCTTTTTTCTGCGCAGTATCCATACTGAAAGAAACAGTGTGAAAGACGCGTGTGAGAGGAATAGTGACGGGTACCTTTGTATCTGGCCAGGGGTTGGTTAATTTTTTTAGTTACCACCTCCAGCAGTAAGGCTGGAGAAGAGGTACCTGTCACGAGAGATATTCGAGAAAAGATAGAAGCCTGTCGCAAGAAAGCTAGGAGCGATTGATACCAGGTAAGTGGAGTCCGAAAGAAAGCAAGGGTTCTACCCTGATGGTCGGATGTATTTCCTTCAGGGAATCCATTGCAAGTTGCAATGAGGATCGAGTCTGTAAAATTGTAATTTGGAATTTGGAAATTTTATTTGCATTAATTTATCATCCTAAATTTTTAATCGATTAGCAGCTACTTCCCCTTTTTTATGTTTGTCTGTCTTTGTTCGTCCCCTCTTTGTAATGCCTTCGTAGCAAAATTTATGAAATAAAGTAGCTTGCTCACCAACCATATGGTACCGGGTTCAGTCCTACTGCGTGGCACGTTGGGAAGATGTCTTCTACTATTGCCGCGGGCCGACCAAATCCTTGTGAGTGGATTTGGTAGACGGAAAATGAAAGAAGCCCGTCATATGTGTGCGTGTGTATGTTTGTGTGTCTGTATTTGTCCCCCTCGCCATCGCTTGACAACCGATGTTGGTGTGTCCACGTCTCCGTAACTTAGTGAT
>NC_142937.1:64687699-64710199 GCF_046866305.1 Octopus bimaculoides | reverse complement strand
CCACAGCAAGCAACCCTTTTAAGGATGAAAAGTATCTGAGATAATTACAGCTGCAAGTTGAGAGACATCGATGGTATATTTTGGGATGAAGAGGAGGATATTAATATATAAAATTAAGAGCAAGAATGAATCAACCCACTCCTAAATGGGAAAAGCCGAACAAAAGCGAAATCTTAACACAAACCATTATTAAATTATCCTCAAACAATGTAAAGCGAGATTAAAAACTAGTTTTCTTAAACGCATCACAGTCTGTCCTACATGAACTAAGTAGGATACTCCCCCGATTTATATATATATATATATATATATATATATATATATATATATATATATATGAAAAAAGACTAGAGATCTATACAAATTTTTATATATAAAATAATAGAGGTGGAAAAAGCACAGAATTAAGTCTAAGACAATTCAGTTTGAAAGGGAATTTAATAAAAGATTAGATAATTAAGAATATTAATATTACCAGTTTCGATGTATTTCATCTTATCAAATATTATTAAAAACTTATAAAAATTTGAAGTAAAAACAGTTTATCTTCTGTCTGCTGGTCAAGAACATGTCTGGAGATTTTTCGTTGGAATCTTCTTTAAATGTACTTTGATGTAGAGTTCAAAGTGTTAGGGAGTGAGAGTACGGGTGTCTAATGTCTAAAAGAAACCTGTGTGTTCCTGTCAAGGGAGTGGCTAAAAAGCATTTATTGAATGGTTTTATGTCACCTGTGTGTGTGTGTGTGTGTGTGTGTGTGTGTGTGTGTGTGTGTGTGTGTTTGTGCTGTGTTGTATGTTCTTTTAATGTTTTGAAAACTGACCAGCTGTGAGTTGATGGGCGTGTATGCTGGGAAGAAATTCTCTTGTTGAAAAAAAGAATTAAGATTTTTCTTTGGGTTTTATATATGTATATATATATATATATATGTGTGTGTGTGTGTGTGTGTGTGTGTGTGTGTGTGTGTATAAAATTAATACAGACAGCTATGTGCAATGTGTTACGAAAAAGGAAAGCTATAATTGTCTCTAAATATGACTTGGGTGCTGGAGCACCTACATTGCTAGAAATAAGAACGAAAAGCTCTAATGCTGTAGAACCTTTTAGCTCTTATATCTAGCAATGTAGGTATTGTAACACTCGAGTTATATTCAATATATTTGTTTACGTGCGTGTGTGTATTTTTATCTCTGTCTCTGTCTGTCTGTCTGTCTCTCTCTGTCTCTCTCTGTCTCTCTCTCTCTCTCTCTCTCTCTCTCTCTATATATATATATATATATATATATATATATATATATATATATATATGTAAAACTAGAAGGAAAACAGCACTGAGAAAAGTTAATTAACTAGTCAATAAACAATGTTACCTCCTGCTATATCGAAGATATAAGATATGCTTTCTCTACTTGTGAGAAAATAGAAAATTCATATGAAACCGTTTAATGCTTTCAACAAATCGTAGGATTACAGTGAAATGTAAGTATGTGAATAAATTTATTATAAAAGCAGTACTTATTCTAATAAATCCCTAATCCAGAAACAGACCTAAAGAAACAGCGTTATATATTTCTTTCCACATGTAATCCCTAAATTGATGTGTGATACAGGAGTCAAAAAACTTGTGATCTGTTTGTTAAAGTAGAAATGAAAATTTTATGAGCCGTAGTCCCGCCTAAACAGTGTAACTCAACCAACTCGGAGTAACAAACAAAGAAAATTTAAACATCTTAACTGTGAATAAATAGTTTATTGAGTGCTTTCTTGCCTGCAGAGCTAAAGATAAACATGCGTCCTTATTTCAGTCACCTCCACATATATATGCATAATGCAACTTCCTTTTATCTCCATCTTTTTAGCGCCTAATCCATTTTTATTCACTCGCCATCATTCTTCAATATTGCGTGAATATAAAAATAAATATGTATGTTTACTTGTGTCTTCTAGCTAATAATCAAACGACTACATGCATAAGTAGCTATGTTTGTTAATGAGAGTGTGCGTGTTCTGGAGTGTAAATGCGTACTTCAATATTGTGTGCATGTGTATGTACATGTGTTCGTGTGTATGTGCTTGTGTGCGTGTGTCTGTCTGTCTGTCTATGTATACCTGACGTATGTAATTATGTTTGACTGTGCCTCTCACAGTGAGTTTGTATGTGTGTGCATTTAATGATGAATGTCAAAAGGAACACGACTTAAGATTTGAAATACACATAAGTAAAAAAACAAATCCATTTCGGTCATGTTTCATCTGAATTTTTCCTTTTCTTCTTCCTGCCTTTCTTATCATTCCATCTTGATTAGTTTAACTTACTTTTTATTTTCTGTAATTGTGGACTTATTAACTGATTTTCACTCATGATTTTTATTTTGTGTTTCATGGAGGATTAATATTCTTTATTATTAATATTAATATTATTACTTTATTATTATTTCAAGTTCCTTTTCATCAAAACTTTAGTACAACAGAACAGGCAGAAATGAAATAAAATAAAATATACAGTAAATAAAACGTGAGCTAACTTCTGAAAGATTATGTTCTTAAGAATGACTCTTTAAACTATAGCAATGTCATTCCTTCTGTTAGATAAACTGTAAAGTGTTATCATGGTTATCTGGTTCTCGAAACATACAAGGAAAATATATATAAACAATAAAAACAAATACAACAGATATAACCACAAAAGTTCCAACGATAAGAGAAAACATAATATATTTTCGAAATAAATAGATAATTAATCCACTGAATTAGAATAGTGCTGAAACTTCAGATAAAATATCAATCGCTGAAACGTCAGAAAAGTATATCTTAAATAATAAATATCAAATCAATAAAGATATGGGACGATGTAATAATTAGATAGATAAAATGTCTCAGTTACTTATCTGCTTGTAAAACAGGTAAGTAGAAAGAGTGTGCAAAGAGATTGACTCGTTGGCTCGGAGTCTAAGTGAACAATGTATGGCTTACAGATCTGCGGCAGAATCCTATTCTGAGGTGATAAATAAAATAAGAAATTAAATAACACAAGGTGATTATTATAGAGATGGTTTTAAAAAACAATTACTATGAAAAGTTTTTACATTGACTCACCTAGGGAAGTGAGTATTTATGCCTTCGTATCAAACGTTTTACTTGGTGAAGTGTAGTGACATGTTTATGAGATGTGAGGATAGGTGACTACATGTTATTAATACTAATTTCATAGACTTCAAGTAGACATGTTACTCGATCGTATATATTTTAATCAAGTTAGTCATTGTAAGATATTCAAACCATCCATTAAATAAAACACTGTGTCTCAAGGCAATAGGAAACTTTAAATATGTAGCACAGAAAAGAAACAACTAATATTTCGCTTTACCTACTTCCCTAATGATTTTGCTAAAACTTATTCTTTCCTTAAAAATACGACCTTCTTTTTCCCAAAGAAAAAATAACTATACTTATATGTAAATGACAGGCGTCAATATGACTGTGTAATATATAAAGTCAGGGCCAGAGCTTCAAATAAATAATACACTGAATAATTAAATGAAAGTGCCTCATATCCTGCCATTGATACCGTAACACGGATATATTTTATGAGCCATGATTACCTCAGAATAGTTGCTGTGGCTAACACAACTTCACCACTACATTTACCCGAGCATTGAAAAGTTGATGATAGTTTCCTAGTTTATATGGCGAGTTGTTTAGCGTCTCCCGTGAATATAACTTGGCGAGTTTTCTTACAGCTAAACGTCCCTTACATAACTTACAAGTTCAACAATATATAAAGTGGTGGTCAAGAAAGTTTAATTGAAGAATCTTAAGGAATATTAACCTACAGACATTTGTTAAATATATTACATTGTAATTAAAAAGAATTCGCTATCATAATCTCCAGTCCTTGTTGCAATGCGATGGCTTTTGTGCCTCACTCTGGTAGGGCCTTCCATGCTGGACAGACCAAATGAAAGAAACCAGACGAATATGGACCACCTCTTCTCAAGGGTAAATAAATGGGCTTCCGTAGGGCGAAGATCTCTGCCTAGAAAAACAAGTTACAGAAGTATAGATGACAATAGAAAACCAACAAGACTTGGGAGAGGGAAAGATAGTCGAGAGTCGAGATGGCAAATACTCAATAGGGAGCGAATTCGGCGACTAGTGGGAAATCGGATAACGACTGAAAAAGCACACCTCATTCTCTAACTCTTGCCCCTACGTCTCTAGCAGGAAGTTCGGAACTCTCGAGAAAGCGAATGAAACACGGCGATGTTCATAGTGTTGGTGTGTTGTCGTTTTTGTGTCTGGCATCAGCTAAAAGAAACTACTTTGTGTTATTTTTAAAATTTAAAATATTTAATATGAAATTGGTAACAGAGTGTTGTATTTAAAATGTTAACTGAAATTGATGACAGTTATAATGATGAGTGTATGCTGTAAAATTTCTAATGTAAAACAAGGTATATTGTTCCAAAAATTGTCTCTACAGCGTCTTAAATCTGACTACTTCTTTTAAAATTAAAATAATAATCATAATCGTCTTTCACTACTTCAGCCTCTATCAAATTATATGTGATAGCCCTTCATGCATAAATTCTACCGGAGCGAAAAACAAACACGAAGATTTTGTTTTGATGTGGTACATCGACTGAAGGATTCAGTTCAGAGAAAAAAAAAATTGAATGTACGCTTGAGCTTTTCTGTGCTATTGATTCTTTTCTGTTTCGTACTCAATTCAACTCCCTTTATAGTGTTTTTGCGGCATTTATTTAATGTTTGCTCATGCGTGTCTGCAGATCTGATAAATTAGAATGATGGAATTGTCGATTCCTTCAGATTCAAACTATAGAAAGTAGCAATTAGTTTACGTTGTGTTGGTACTATTCACGTTGGCTTTATTCATCTTGGTGTTTTACGAGACTTATTTGCATATTTATCATAAATTAATTATCGACCATCTGTTGAAGTATATTCAATATCACAACAAACTTGCTAATACAGTATATTTCATAAAAGACAAGTTAAGCTTATATTTTGAGGGTTCGACTTTAAAAAAGGTTATTTGTCTCCTAATACTTTTGTGTTTCCCTATACTTTATAGGCTTATTTTATTTTCGTCATTACTATTATCTGGACGATGACGGACGGCAAGCTCGTAGTGTCGTTTAACTACTGGATAAAATATTTTGCTTTACTTGTTCCTAATCTTTTCGTTCCGGTTTTTTCCGCTTATCTTTAAGAAAATAGTGACGATACAAAACACTACACTGAGGTGTATCGACTGAAATAACAGAAACGTACTACGCAATATATTCATCTTCAAATTTAATTAAATCAGAAAACATATTCTTTAAACGTTTCACACAAAATTAAGTCTGATGAAGGATTTCGAGGAGACAATGAATATCAATAGTGAGGATTTCAGATAGATGATGGGACAAGTTCAAAGGCTACAAAGTGAAACTAAAACTAAAGGAAAATGTATTTTTGGGACCAAAATTAAAAATCAATAATGTTAGTTGATTTGTTTAAAGGAAAATTATAAACAATCATGAACGGTGAGACACTTTAAAAGAATTCCTTCTGATTTTATTTTATTTATTTTTTGCAACGTTAGTGTTCAAGTGAATTGGGCGAGTTAGTATTGGACGATCAGATAACATGCCATATTTCGTCTTGCAGTGGAAACATTGAATTTACCACACATCATATCATAGAAATATCAGTAATGAATAATAAGTATACCATCTAGAAATATTTGTTTCAAATTTTGGCACAAGGCCAGATATTTCGGGATGTAAGTCGATTATTTCGACTCCAGTTGAGCACTAGCACTTATTTTATTGACCCCGAAAGAATGAAGGACAAAGTCGACCTCGGCAGAATTTGAACTCAGAATGTAAAGACGGACGAAACAGCGCAAAGCATTCTGCCCGATGTGCTGACGATTCTGCCAGCTCACCGCTTTATACCGCCTCAAAATATTATGCTATATACACCAGGTTTGTATCATGAGTTGATCGTCTCTCATTTGCTTATATAAAACTAGAATCAACACTGACTCTAGCACCTTTTTAAAGGAACATTTGCATCTAGATTTGCAGAAGTGGAAGATTTTCGTTGTATTCTGTAAAAACAAAAAAGAATTGTATTTTCGGCACACACCACCACTACTACCACCACATACAAACACACGCTTACACATGTATACATGCTCTCACTCTATCTCTCTCTCTGTCCCTCTCAATGTCTTTTCTTATATCAGAAGTACAATGAATTCTTATAAAAGAGGTGACCACCACAAAATATGTCTGATAGAGTGCCGATGCTAAGTAAGAAACGATAGAAATACAATGCTGAAATACTGATTTTTCTTAAATTATGTTTAAAAACTTCCAAAACAAAAAATAGAATCCTTTAATTTAAGCAATTTAGAATAGGCTGCTTCCATACTTAACATGTTACGCTCTGTGAAGAAGGTGTTAATGTTTTGTTTTCTACTATAACTAGTAATAACATTCTATCTTTTCTATCCAAAACTTA
The DNA here is from genome assembly GCF_046866305.1 of Octopus bimaculoides. Taxonomy (NCBI): domain Eukaryota; kingdom Metazoa; phylum Mollusca; class Cephalopoda; order Octopoda; family Octopodidae; genus Octopus; species Octopus bimaculoides. Next base: position 64,703,665 of record NC_142937.1, on the reverse strand, counting down.
AAAAAGTTCTTTGCACGCTTTCATCTGTTCGGTTTATCTGCTTCGAGTTTCTCTTTTCTAGAACAGAATTATTTCACATTCTCTCGAAGTTTCTAAATTCTTATGATGTCAACAACATAAAAATTCTAGCTTGTAAGACTACAGTATCTAAAATGGATAAAGAAATTATTTTGTCCAATAGTGAAACATCTGTCATGTACGCAGGAGATGTAGGTTCGTGTCCCACGAGCAGACTTCCTTTTTTTTCCTATCCAAACCGAATGTTTTCAAGCTATCATTTATAGCTTTATCTGCTTCGAGTTCCACTGTTACAAATAAATTATTTAATAATAAAAGCTTTACAACAGATACGTTTACTTTCACAGGATATTTTAGCTGTGTATTTAAAATATATAACTAAAATATCCTGTGAAATATCCACATTTCGCTTAAAATGCCATAAATATGATTCGATGTATCAAATGTAGTCGAGATGTTTTCGTAGATTACACATAGCGATTGCAGGCGTTTTACAACATATATTAATGCAATGGCGAATAAACTATAAAGATTCTTTATATTAAGGGTATAATGATCAAATATAAAGTGTATGGTTAACGAAATACTATAAAAATAATACCAATTTTATCATTGGAGAATAAAATTATATTTTATTGACTAATTGATTTGTTTCTAATTTCTTTCGATATATAAACTATACTATGAAATGAGCTTATTGATATTTAACTCAACAGAAACATATGCAAGACATAATTTATAACCGTAGACCTATACTTATATTACACCAGAATAAGCCGTCCAAGACAACGACATTTATATTCCGGTGGGGAAAGCTCTTTGGTAAAACTGTAATGTAATAGCAGTTAATATGTAAGAAGAAGCAGCCACATTAGCATCGTCATGACCATAGGTGTCAGAGCCACTGAAAAATGCCGCCATTACTTCCATTATCTCTGCCGTCACTTTATTTTGGCCGTCGCTGCCACCGCTGCCACCGGCCTGTAACGCTGCCGAAGCTACCACCTCTACCGTCGTCGCCACCACCGCCGCTACTGCCGCCGTTGATGCCGTTTCTGCCACCGTTTCCAGCGCCGTTTAATTGTCAACGCGCTGCTGCTACACCCGATGCCCCCACTTCCACCGCTACTGCTGCCGCCACTGCCACCATTGGAATTGTGTCGTTCCGATCCATGGCTCACTTCCTGGGGTCGCGACGCTTCATCAGCCAAGAGGAGGTGGAAGCTTCGAAAGACAAGAACTGATATCAACGTAGAAACAAGGAACTTGTAGAAAGATAGCTTCAGATAGTGCAACACAATGGCCTCTACTTTGAAAGCTGGGCTGCTTTTTGTTGTTGTAACTTGACGAATAAACCAAATAAGTTACCAAAATTTGTAAGACTTTTGATTCGACGCAACAATATAATATATACTGAAGGCACAAGGCCTAAACGTTTGGGGAAGGGGACTAGTCGATTCTCAAATATAATCCTTTCTACTGAAGGCACAGGGCCTAAAATTTTGGAGGGAGGGGATTTGTTGATTCTCAAATATAATCATTTCTATTAAAGGCACAAGGCCTAATTTTTTTTTTTGGGGGGGGGGAATAAAATATAAAGTCGTATGTACATTGGCATCTTCATTCCACAGGATTATTATGTTTTTCGTGGAAGAATGGTCTCTACAAAAACTGGATACTATCAATAATTATACCATGTGTTATTTTTAATTTTAACATAGACTATCTAATTCCATACACTAGCAAGAGTGAATAGAGTGTAATAGGGCGTTATTTGTACGGTGTTCACTTTGCTCTTGGCCCCTGATTATGAGTTCAGTATAATTTAAGCATAATAGCTGGTATATATATATATATATGTATATATATATATATATATAATCTTCTTTTATCCTTTTACTTGTTTCAATCATTTGACTGCGGCCTTGCTGGAGCACCGCCTTTAGTCAAATAAACCGACCCCAAGACTTACGGTATAGGCCAATGTCATGGGCTGGGTATCTATATTTCAAAGGTGTTTAATATAAATAAACCCACAAGATCACAGACATCAGCACTATCATATGACCTCATAGATACATGAAATAGTTCGTCATTATGCGACTCCCTTAGTGAACAAACGTGTTTTTCTCGCATGCCTGATAAAATCTAGATCTATAGGTTCAGTTCCAACATATGAATTAGCAAATTCAATAGCTTTATCAAGCAGCGATCTAGATATAGAGGGATAAATGTCTATGATATCAAACTGCGTAAATTTAGCCTTATTCTTATCCTTGATATTCTTAAACCAATCTATTACAGTAAAACTGTTATTCCACTGTTGAAGCCCAGTAATTTCCCTAATTCTAATATAAATATTTCTAAGTATTCTTTTAGCTACTAGCCCAATTTCAGATCTCGCTGGGTTTAACAATCTACAAGTAGGATTATCATGAAAATTGGGCTTATGGTCTTTTAAAGTAATAAACGCCTCTCTTTTGGCTAAGTATTCTAATCTATCATCGATATTGCTACGTTTAGCGAGGAATTTAGCTTCATCATTGATATCATAGTATCTCTCTACGTTAGTCTTCTTATATCTATATATATGTGTATTTATATTCTTTCTGTTGATTTTCTTATCTCTTAATTGTTCTCATTAGTCTTAAGATGTATATTCATCTTAAAATGCCTTGTGGTTTACACCTGCGGATATCATTTTGAACGCTAATTTGTATCTTTCTGAATAATGTGAAGACGCAGGCTGAAGAGCGAAGCATTTTCCAATCGAAGCCGGATGTAGAGGATTCGTTGAACACAGTGTGAGGCGACTGTCGTTATCGTTCGGCCAAACTCATCGTAAAGCAAATACCACCATGTGTAATATCCAGGCTACATTGGAAAAACAAGTACTAGATTTAGTTAGAAAGAGACGATATAAACAATGGCCGGTGCGCAATGAGGCTGTCCAGTATGCGGAGCTTTTAGCTGGTAGAACTTGCATGTGCATGTCGTTTGCAAAAAGTTTATATATATATATATATATATATATATATATATATATATATATAATTTTATATATGCACACCTATCCTCTTGTTATATGTTTACGCATACACAAACAAACACATAAATATATAAACCCATTCTGTTGTTATTTGTTTATATATATATATATATATATATATGTATATATATATATATATATATATATATATACATGTACATATGAATATACATACATACATTCATATATATATACATATAAGAATGATTCCCAATAATGAGCAAATGACTCAATTAATACTAATGCCAATATTAGTATATTTAGATAGGTCAATTGGGTGGATGGTGCAAAAAATAAATGAATGAATGGATAAATAAATAAATGAATAAATAAATAAAGGTAAACGGCGGATTAATCGTTAGTGAAAACAACTCTACTGTTGTATCAAAACAGTTTAAAAGCAGGTGTGGATAAATGTAATCGTAGATCAAAACAATAATAGAATATACACTGTACGCCAAATAATATGAAACATTATTTAGAAAGAAACAAATTAGCGTTCAAAATAAATATCCGCAGGTGTGAACCACAAGACATTTTAAGATGAATAAACATCTTAAGACTAATGAGTACTGTTAAAAGATAAGAAAATCAACAGAAAGAATACCTAAATATTCTTAATAAGAACGGAGAAGTGATATAAAAGTGATAAAATCCCCCTGGTAGTGATGTCAGAGACTAACTTAGTACAAGATATCAAACTGCTGAATAAAGTATAAGATTGTTGTTGGCACTCCGTCGCTTACGGCGGCGAGGTTTCCAGTTGATCCGATGAACGTGCAAGTGGCTGAGCATTCCACAGACACGTGTACCCTTAACGTAGTTCTCGGGGATATTCAGCGTGACACAGTGTGACAAGGCTGAACTATTGAATGACAGGCACAACAGAAACAGGAAATAAGAGTGAGAGAAAGTTGTGGCGAAAGAGTATAGCAGGGTTCGCCACAGCCCCCTGCCGGAGCATCGTGGAGCTTTAGGTGTTTTCGTTCAATAAGCACTCACATCGCCCGGTCTGGGAATCGAAACCGTGATCCTATGACCGTGAGTCCGCTGCCCTAACCACTGGGCCATTGCGCCTCCACAGAAAGTATAAGATTATACCAATGTAAAATACTCATGCATTTAGCTGACGTGAGGGGTTAATTGAATATAAAGTGTGAAGCAACGTATTAACATACAATGAAAGCAAAAATGAAATACACATACCAAAAAGGAAAAAAAGAGGAAGGAGCAAATGAGAACTCAAACTTTTAGCAATAATCTATTTATAAAACAAAGCAAAGTATTTTTCAGGGGTCAATTCACATCTGACAAAATTGGCGTTGTGCCTAGTTTTGTCAATTAATCAATTTTTATGTAGTTATTTGTGTATCTTGAGGTTATCTGGGGTTAACCGAAACAGATATACCTTGATACATGTATATTACTATATATATATAAATGCCTCACTGTATAAACATTTCAGTTATACAAAGACGAACACATGCGCACACACACATATGTAATTCGTTCAATCGACACTTATGATAGATGTAGAATAAATTCTCAGACAGTCACTTGTCTTACAATGAAATGTATAATTCTGGAAATTCTTGAATAATTGCTACGCGTTCACTACTAAAGATATCAATAAATATACATACATGTATAATTATTGACATTTGCACATATAATTATAGACCATCATAGTAATTGGGTCTCTGGATTATTCCGAAATACAATATGCCATAGACGTATTGGCATAATTTCCTGAGAAATATCAAATATATTACGCTCGCAGATACTTTTTCTTTAGAGTTAAGTAAAGGGGCAAGGTTAATAGGGTATGTGATGATGTTGGTGTTCAACAGAAACTTTCCTGATTAATGTTTAGCTGGAAAATGGGATCTTGGAGAAAGATCCCTTAAGCAGTAAATTTTAGATTTTTACTAGGACAAGGAGGAGAGACATAGTAAGCATCTTTTATTTTTTATCTTCTACTTGTTTCAGTCATTAGACTGCTGTCATGCTGGAGCACCACCATGAAGAACTTTTAGTCGATCATATCAGCCTCAGTACTTTTGTTGTTGAGTCTGATACTTATTTATCTACAGAACTGCTAAATTACGAGAACGTAAAGACACCAACACCGGTTGCCAAGTATGCACACACACACACACACACGCACACACACACACACACACACACACACACACACACGCACAAACACACATGAACATGTATATATATATGTGTGTGTGTGTGTGTGTGTGTATTTATGATTGGCTTCTTTTAGCTTCCGTCTACCAAATCTACTAACAAAGCCTGAAGCAATAGTATAAGACACTGGCCCCGAGGTGCCACACAGTGGGACTGAACCCGGAACCAGGTGGTTGGAAAGCAAACTTATTACCACAGGTCGACACCTGCCCCTAATCACTCAAGGGTATGTAAATTTACCGAGAGAGATTGATCAGCTTTTAACACTATTATCTCAAAGAAGAAGAGATTGTTATAGTAGATGTAGAAGTGCGGTGAATGGGGGTGGCGTAAGCGTGAGGGAAACTCGAATAAATTTTATGGTGCAGTTGTTGGTGTAGTGAATTTTCTTGCACGTGCTCTGCACAGAGAGTCAGTTTGTTAGAGAAGCAGTAGCTAATAGATTGCTTTGAAAATTTGTAGAAATCTGTCGCGATACGAAAGCAATTACAAGTCAATAGTCAACATTCTCGATGGAAATTTTATAGAAGGATCGAATTCATAACTTGCGATTACAGTGATCAGGTGCAGTGCTTGTTGGTGTGTATTTCGGCCAGTGCTAGCGACATACAGAAAAGTATAATCGCTAAACCAAAGGTACATTCACCTACATGCTTACTACCATCCGCCTTGTATTTAACTATCCTTTGTTTTTCTGATGGAGTAAGCGCACATGTGCTCGTAGAAATCGATGTGGAATCCGCTAAGTTTTACAAATGTAGAGCTTTATGCATGTTAGTCGTCGCACTTTATGGGTTTTGCTTGTCTGGAGCAGTGCAGAAGCGTTTTTGTTTGTTTATTGTAGTCGGTGTGTTTTTAGAATCTTTATACCATTTGCTGCCATTAAGAGACAGCGAGCATTGCATACGCCAGTTTTCCTTTGTGTCTGTGGTAACTTGCATCATCATTGCCTGTTGTTGTTGGCATTCTGTCGCTTACGACGTCGAGGGTTCCAGTTGATCCGATCAACGGAACAGCCTGCTCGTGAAATTAACGTACAAGTGGCTGAGCACTCCACAGACACGTGTACCTTTAACGTAGTTCTCGGGGATATTCAGCGTGACACAGTGTGACAAGGCTGACCCATTGAATTACAGGCACAACAGAAACAGGAAGTAAGAGTGAGAGTAAGTTGTGGTGGAAGAGTACAGCAGGGTTCGCCACCGTCCCCTGCCGGAGCCTCGTGGAGCTTTAGGTGTTTTCGCTCAATAAACACTCACAACGCCCGGTCTGGGAATCGAAACCGCGATCCTTTGACCGCGAGTCCGCTGCCCTAACCACTGGGCCATTGCGCCTCTAAAAACAAATGAAATACCGCTAAGCATTTCGCCCAGTGTGCTAACGCTTCTGCCACCACGCCGCCTTATCGTTGCCTGTGTTGCTATAGGTTAACGGTTGATGTTGTTACGCCTCATACGTTCGGCCGTTGGTTTTGCTTCCACCACAGCGAGATAGAAATCCGTAGTCTACGGCTATTTGATCCTTGTTCCTATACCTGTGCTTGCAAATTATAATCACTGTCTTTGATTGGTTTCTCTGTTGTTGAGCTCAAAAATGCAGTTCGAAATGAAATGTCTGCCTTCGCATATCGGGGGTTGTACAGGTGTACAAGTTCTCTTAATCATTTCAGCAGTACTTTGGTTATTGGGTCTTCAGTCCTAGTGCTATTCGTTCGCAACAGAATCACCTTGTTTATCCCTTTATCTCGACACTTGCATTTCTGATGCGTTCTATTTCCTGTGCAGGATTTAGGTTGAGCGGCAATAGGCGAATTAAACGAGCTTGACGTTGGCGGAGAGATTTTATTACTTAAGTAGAAAGGCATGGCACAATCTGTTCTGTATTTCTTTGAATATTACGGTACTGAACATTCCAGTTTGGTGACTAGTTATCAGAGAACACGCGTACGTGGCTGCCTTCTCCAATTCATAGAATAGAATAGGAAAACATATATTTTACATATATTAATAGCATAGAATAATATTTTTACATTCATATTTTACTCATTCCAAGGTTTTATGATATTTACAATTTATTCCAGTTTTCATTTATGTCGTGCTTTATACAAAACAGATATTGTTTAATTAATGTCGAGCTTTCAATGCACAAATATGTAAATTAGGTTATCCACCACGGACCAACGTAATTTGGTTTCAAATCTTAGCACAAAGCCAGCAAGTTCGGGAAAGTAGACAAGTCTATTATATCAACCTCAGTACTTAACTGGTACTCATACTTTCGACCCAGAACGGAAAGACGGACGAAATGCCGCTAAGCATTTTCTCCAGTGAGCTAACTATTCAGCCACCTCACGGACTAACCTAATTTAAGATTGCTTTATATAACAACTATAATGCTGGGAAGGCTCTATGACTGGGAAAGAAACTGGGTATTTCTCTCAGGAGTATGTCTGTATGTGTGTATGCGTGCTTGAAAATTACAGCCTCTGTATTGTTGAAATATGAAAGTAAACACATATCAACAAAATAGAAATATCTTTACATTCTCATTTCACCCATTCTGAGACTTTGTAATACACGCGCGCGCAGGCACGCACACACAAACACATATATCATAGCGACAGTAGTAGTATTAGCACATCTTCTCAAGGTAAATAGCGCAACATTTTGTGTTTTAACACAATCGTCACATTAATTTGGAGATTAAAATTGCTTTATTCATAAACACACACACACACACACACACACACACACACACACACACACACACACACACACACACACACACACACACACACACACACACACACACACACACACACACACACACACATACATACACAAATATGCATATATATATATATATATATATATATATATATATATATATATATATATAATTTTCATTCGTTGAATAAATTGTTATCAAGAAATGGAAAGCATATCATCCGCTAGATTTTCCCGAATAATTTCCATAATAATGAGTATATATAAGTGTGTGTTGGAATTTAGTAATTCCTTGTCATGTCAGAGGAAAGAGGAGAAAAGAGAAAATATTAATCGTTGGCCATACCTTCAATAGCACTATTTCGATTTTTTCTTCCTAAGTAACATTTTACTCTTCTGTTCTGCTGTCTTGAATATTGACAAAAGACAACAGTTCGAAGGATCAATATTTCTTTCTTTCCTCGCAAGTGCAATGAATTGAACTTACTACTCTTTTCTTTATTGCTTCCATTCCCTTCGGATGTATTTGCTTAAGGCGATGATGCAGAAAAATCCAGATTATCATACTGAATTTATTATATATAATAAATAACTTTTTTCTGCATTTGCATTTTGTGAATTCAGATGTGGACATATAAACACATATAAGCATGCACACATACATACAAACACACACGCATATATTACATATTCATTTCATATCATATGTAAATTATTACATTTTCATGCGTGTACGCACTGTGCACTCTTACAACTTTCGCACACTGGAAAAAGTACATACCCTCTCACAACCGGTTGTATATAACAGTGAAAGTAAATTAAGATATCAACTGTGTCACTAAAACCATTTATTTGATGGTTATTTATTTCTAATACAGTTCGGGTTTTATTTAGGCAGAGTATAACGAATATATATATATATATATATATATATATATATATATATATATATATATATATATATATATATATATATATATATATATATATATATATATATATACATATATGAGTGTGTGTGTGTGTGTGTGTGTGTGTGTGTGTGTGTGTGTGTATACATATATTGTTACTGATAAATCTATCTACTGTTTCTCTATATCTGTGTACACCCTTCAGTGTACACATTTTAGAATTAATCTTATTCTAATTACGGAAGGAGCTTCTGGATTTCATCGCCCACATATATACTATCTCATTGGTAATGCTTTTTCTGTGTATATGCTTAAATGTATTCGTTTTCGTAAATAAATTACACTTCATATTTGAGGCTCCGATGAAGGTATAAGGTGTCACTCTGGCTTTCAACTATGAATCGACTGCAAGCGGAAACATCTCTAAGCTAAGGAACTTCATAAGATGATCGTTTATTTCTTTTATCATTTTTTTTCTTATTACCACTTTGTACTCGACAAATGTTTCGTTCAGAAGCATACATATATTGAATTCTACACTAGGTTGTTAGTATCACAATGTTTAAGCGAAATGTATATATATTCGTAACTCTGGAATGTGTGCAGAATAAAGAAGAATGTAAGACTCACAGAGCAGTCGTGAATATCAATCAAAAATGGAATGAACTTTGGTATCTTTATTAATTTATTCAAAGAAGGGAGAAATGTTTCTTAGAAGAATTTTAGTATAAACTAGAGAGATGATCTTCAGCCACTTTAAGGGAAACATAGCATAAATATAATAAGAAGTCTCAAACCTTACTAAAAATAATGAGTTGTGTAGAGAAAATATACTTGAATAATTGCAGAAAGATCGTATTAGATTCTTCAGTTAATGAAGGTGATAAAAATCGCTTGATCGCCTATTCAGTACACCGCACCACATATAAATGAAACATCAGGAATGATGAGGAATTCAACAGTACTGAAATGTGGTTAAATGAAAATAAAATCAAATATTCTGAAGGGATGCATCATTGATAGAATAAACAGTGCTTTTTAGTGAGTCACGTAGCCTAGTTATGATCAGTCAACTCTGTTACAATATATAACCATATTACGGAGTTAACTTACTACCTAACCATGATATTAACGTATATGAGAAATACATGAATAAGTACTATAGCAATGTAGGTATTGCTATAGCAAAATCAATGACGTTGACACTAACGAAGCTAATGCTGAAGATCAGGCACGGATATCGGCTGATCGCATGTCAGAATCTAATGTAAAAACTCTGCACAAGTTGTTCGAACTTATTTCTTCGAGATCTCTTTGAAGTCAATGTGATTACAGAAGAAAATGCAAGAGAAAAAAAAGTTATGGTTGTGCAGAACAACTTTTGATGGAGAAAACTTTGATACTTGAAATAAATCAATAGCTATAGAATATGGCATAGGTTTACGTAGACGACTAAAAGGCATGTCTTTCTGTCGTCTATTCTGGAATACTAGAGTTAGAAAAAATCTACAAATAATCAGCAAGTTAGGTATTGAGAAATAGTTGCATAGTTATAGTGAAACAGTTTAAATATATAAATGGAAAGCTTTCACAGAAGATTGTCTTCACAATAGTTCTCTTTCTGCTTGTGATAACTCACCTGTCTGAGCCGTTAAGGTGAAGAAATCCTATATAAGGTGATAAATGCTTATATAAGATGATAAGCTTTGTGCAAAAAAAAAAAAAAAAGAAAGAAGCTAACTTTGATAATCAGTGTAAATAAAATGAAATACTTGAATTATATTCTGTATGAATAAACTGGAATACTTAGTATGAATATGAACACATCTTTCTTGCCATAACATCATTCAGCTCTATTTGACGAAGAAAAAGAATTCATATTAGGATTGTATTTGTATACATAAAAGAGAAAATTGTTTTCAAAAAATCAAAAAACAATTATTCTGCGCCAATTATAACACCAATCAAAGGAATATCGAAGTAAAAAGAACCCGCCAGCATTTCCGAAAACATAGAGTACAGAACCATCGATAATAATATAATTTTGTACCTTCATATTGTAAATCTAGCACTCTGTCAGTATGTGTAGCATACCGATAATTCAAATATAGAGGACATTCTCACAAAATTGGTTGCATTTTAAACATTTTGGTTTCATATGGTGAAGAATTGTTTTGGACAACACGTTCTTGTGACTTAAAGTTATTTCAAAGCAAAATGAAACTTGTTTTGAAATGCATTTTGCTACAAAAACCAAAGTTTTATTGTGGGTGAATTTAAAACGCCTTATTAAAAATAAAACTTGGGTCACAAAAATTGAGTACAATCCTCTAAAATATCACACTTGGCACAGTTTAGAGGTAAATATGATGTGTAATTTATTGCATATTTGTGCAACAGACTCTTGAAAATGCAATTGGCTGCAAATGTAGGGAAGGGCGAAAATGATGAGCGTTATATATATATATATATATATATAGTATACATAAGCGTAGGCATGGCTCTGTGGTAAGAAGTTTGCTTCCCAATCATTTAGTTTTGCGTTTCACTCCTACTACACGGAACCTTGGGCAAGTGTCTTGTGAGTGGACTTGGTAGATAGAAACTGAGAGAAGTTTGTCGCGAGTGTGTGTGTGTGTGTGTGTGTGTGTGTGTGTGTGTGTGTGTGATCACCGCTTGACAACTGGTACCGTTTTCTATACTGTTCTGTAATTTAGCTCTTCGGCAAAAAGGGAACCGATAGAAAATGGACCAGTTTTAAAATAATACGTACTAGGATTGATTGTTCGACGAAATCCTGTAAAGTGGTGCGACAGCATAGCCGCAACCCAAAGACTGAAACAAGTAAACGATGAATGGTAAAATCTCAACTTTTGTGATTAAATTTCGCATGACCAAACTTTGCTGATAAAACTTTGTATGTTGATGTTCGGGCTAAGTTGCATACAGATTTCCTAATTATGTATTAAAATCTCAAATATGCAAATAGGTACTTTTCAGATTTTCATCAAAGTTACATTCCTTGATAATCCTGTTATGTTTTTAATATGCTTTTTGGAAATGTATTTTCGTATCTGTTAACTGAAAGCATCTCTTTCAATGAAATATACACTTATACAGCTGCAGATGACATTTCTCGATCATTTCTTTGTGTGCTAATCTTGTTATGCACAAAATCTAAGAGCACTAGTAAAAAAGCATATATTGTGTAGTTCAAAACAAAATGAAGAAATGACTAGTGCATTACATTGGTTAGAAAAGGTGTTTATGGCAAAACATTTCGTATGCTTCACGTAATCGTAGCACTGGGAAAGGAATTATTTTTGAAAGTTGGATACGTGGCAACAGTTATAAAATCTATGACACATAGAGTCATACTGCTATAATTTATTAAAAATGCTCTTGTATATACAACCTAGATCCGCGTCATTACGAGATGAACGTCTTAAAAGCACGATTATGCATAGGCTGTTAACGATGTGGCTGTGTGTCATTCTAACGAAGCGATCTTGTCTTAGTTCGTGATGCCTACAACGGATAGAGCTCTTCATGTTATATTTAAAACACACTATTAACGCTACCAGAAAGTAGATATATCCATCTTAATATTTAACATTTTGTGTTCTCACGTAGAAATGTGACTGACAAAACAAGAGATTATTGTTTTCATCCGAACACCAGCCATTTTAAAATTCAATGATGTATCATCATAGCTGGTTGTGCGATATCAGGGTCTCAGTCACTATAATCAGTGGATGCATTAAGGTTAATGAAACAAGTTGCATAGCAGCTATAATTCGAGTATTAGTTAAGTTTCTATGCATTTATTGATAACGCCCATATCTGTCCTATTGTCCTAATAAGGCATCTCTTAATCATATTACTTTACCTTTAGCTTCTTTGGAACTATCTATCATATTTTTAAGAAATAAGTTTCATGGTAAATGACTAATTATTAAAATGTAAAATGTTAAGCTAATCTTAAACTGAAATAACAGCTATCAGTCTTAATCACATTTCCTTTATTATTTAATCGTTATCTGTTTCTTAATTTAATTTCAATATAATAGAATTATGATAGCACAGAGTAATGATAATGTGGACTAAAGAGCAATATATAACTACTTATTTCCAGGTACATTCATTATGCAATGTGATGAAAAATCTAGATGACTGTTTTGATACAGTTTTAGTCTGCCACATATTAAATATGCTACAAATATTGTTCAGCTTCTGGGTATAGCCTACATAATTCAATCCTGAAGACTGACCTAAATCAGAGATAGATAATATATGAGAATTCTTAAGCTTCTTTTCTAACGAAAGAATTCTCCAGAAAACAGTCCATAATAATTCTTTATGAAAATTCAAGTCCATTCATCGGCATTGTGATTTAAGGTTTTTTTTTTTTTTCTAATGTTATTACTTTTAACTTATTAAATTACAACTGATGTCAGGATCGATCGTTGAGTGTTTTGAGAAGAATTTGTCAAATAATCTGTTCTGCTCTAGGCACAAGAGCCCGAAATTTTTGGGGATGGGTAAGTCGATTAGATCGAACCAGTACGCAACCGGTACTTAATTTAGCTAACCTGAAAGAATGAATGGCAAAGTCGACCTCAGCGGAATTTGTACTCAGAATGTAAAGACAGACGAAATACCGCTAATCATTTTGCCCGGCATGCTAACGTTTCTGCCAGCTCACCGCCTTGAAATTGTCAAATAATGATATGTATCTTCTAAGATATATTCCATACTAAACTGAAGAACTTCAGTTACTTATCCTGATGTTATTTGTTAGTTAGATTGATGAAACAAACTGTAAAGAAATCACAGGCATTTCATCGTTGTGAGCTATACATGTATCTGGCTAACTTTCTTCTGAACATTTTGAAAAATTGCTGTTTGGATACTTCGTTGCTCCAAGTTTTTGAAATTGTTACATCATAGTCAATTTCAATACTAATCAAGCGTTATCGTATATCGATTGCTTTCTAGCTAGCTCAACCGAATGAATGTAAGGGCGGACACTAATAGTCCACTGTTAGTTATTCTTGTTGGTAAACTTATTGTTGTTGGTGATGCAGGTTTTAACGCTGTACAGCATCACTACTACTGTTGTAACTGAAGGTAATGTCATATATAGTAATTATGTCGTCAATGCTTCCTCTCTCGTTGCTAGAGTTTCCATCGCAATGCGGCTGATATTCTTAACGTTGCTGAATCTCATGTAACAAGTGTTATTACTATGGTTTTTGCAGCAATCACTGTCATTGTTCTGACCGTTGAACTGTTGTTACTAATGATAAATATTCTTTTCTACTCTAGGCACAAGGCCCGAAATTTTGGGGGAGGGGGCCAGGCGATTAGATCGACCCCAGTACGCAACTGGTACTTAATTTATCGACCCCGAATGGATGAAAGGCAAAGTTGACCTCGGCGGAATTTTAACTCAGAACGTAACGGCAAACGAAATACCGCTAAGTATTTCGCTCGGCGAACTAACGTTTCTTATTTCTTTACTGCCCACAAGGGGCTACCCACAGAAGGGGACAAACAAGGACAGACAAAGGGATTAAGTCGATTATATCGGCCCCAGTGCGTAAGTGGTACTTATTTAATCGACCACAAAAGGATGAAAGGTTAAGTCGACCTTGGCGGAATTTGAACTCAGAACGTAGCGGTAGACGAAATAACTCTAAGCATTTCGCCCGGCGTGCTAACGTTTCTGACAGCTCACCGCCTTCACTAATGATAAATATTACATGCGTGCTGTGGTTGTTGCTGGTAGGGATGATTGTAAGGCATTGAACTTTTCTTAATTAGAGAGAAGTTAATATTCATAAACTGAATTTTTCAATGTTAAAACTGTAGTAATCTCGTGTTAGTACTCGTAATTAATAATTAATGTAAATATCAAGTAGTAGTATAACACCAGAAATAACAAGCAATAATTAGTCAGCTGACGATAATAATGTCAACAATATTCTTAACATTACTACTACAATTATTAATAAGAATCATGTGTGACAAATGTTGATTTAAAAAAAAGCGAAGAATATAAAATTGTTCTAATCTATACTACTACTACTACTACTACTACTACTACTACTACTACTACTACTACTACTACTACTACTAAGCGCGCATGTGTTTAGTATATTTCAATAAGCAATGACATTTCAATATTTCCAATAAATTATATATATATATATATATATATAAAATCAGTGGTGCAGTTTACACCGAGGAGATGCGTGGCCTAGTGATTAGGGTGTTGCATTCACGATTACAAGATTGTAGTTTCGGCTCCCAGGCAATCTGTTCTTAAGCAAATTTCACTGATTTATCATTTCCTGTCTACTTAACCGTAAATAGCTGCTAATCTTTTGATGTGCTGGCATTCTGTCTGGCGAAGAATGTTTTTGGGATACCCCACCCCCAGCCAGTGTGGTGGGATCATCCAAAAGATGCAAGGAAGCATATTGGGACCGGCGGTAAATAAAACATTCCATGGTCTGGTTAATACAGTAATAATTTATGTCTGGGTTAATATAAAGTACAGTATTATAACTGTGAAAAAGGTGGTGAGCTGGTCGAATCGTTAGCACGCCGAGCATGATCTTTTTTCTTTTGGTTTTGTTTTTTTTTTTGACATTGCGTCCGTCCTTACGTTCAGAGTTCAAATTTCGCCGAGTCGACTTTGATTTTCATCCTTTTGAGGTCGATGAAATAAGTGCCAGTTACGTCCTGGGTCCGATACAATCGACTACACCCCCACCCGCAAAGTTTCATGCTTTGTGCCTATTGTAGAAAGGATTATTAAAATTGTGATAAAGGTGGCGAGCTGGCAGAAACGTTAGCACGCCGGGCGAAATGTTTAGTGGTATTTCGTCTGCCGTTACGTTCTGAGTTCAAATTACGCCGAGGTCGACTTTGCCTATCATCCTTTCGGGGTCGATTAAATAAGTACCAGTAATGCACTGGAGTCGATATAATCGACTTAATCCGTTTGCCTGTCCTTGTTTTTTCTCTCTGTGTGTAGCCCCTTGTGGGCAGTAAA
>NC_142937.1:64567699-64677699 GCF_046866305.1 Octopus bimaculoides | reverse complement strand
TGGGGTGGGATAAAAACAACTTCTTGATGGTTTATACTGCATTCAAATATTTAAATGTTATTTAAATATTATGCTTAGTGTTCTGGAAATATTAGAGTGGGGGTAAAGAAGAGGTATTGACGTGCCCGTACATATGATTTGAAACGAATTGAGATTTAGCGCTCATCGAACATTTGTGGAAATAACTTTTCGCATTTCATATGATGTTGTCTTCTTATTTCGAGTGATGATATCGTCTCTTGTACAAAAACTGCCTACTTATGATACACCTACACTATCGTAGTAATCCTTTTCACATTTATCCTTTCCAGCAAAGTGATGAGCTGGTAGAGTCGTTAGCACGTCATTCAAAATGCTTAGCTTTACGTTCTCAGTTCGCATTCCACTGAGGTCGACCTTGCCTTTCATCCGTCTGAGGTTGAGGTGGATAAAGTAAGTATCAGTTGAACACTGGGGTCGATGTAATCAACTAGTCCCCTACCTCGAGCCTGCTGGCCTTGTGCCAAAATTTGAAAGCAATATTTATACTGTACAGCCTGTTGAAATATATATTCTTTTTTTTTATAGTAGAACTAGTAGTAGTTGTATACATTTCACAGTTATTTTGAAAACTATAAAATTGTTGGAAGATTATAATGAATAGTGAAATACATGACTGCCTTTACAATTCTATTTTTTATGGACCATTTGATTCGTTACTTAAAAGTTTGTATGAAAACAATACCTTATGTTATATACTAACAATCCTTCCTGCATTTTAAATAGTTATCTATTATTTTTATCTTTATGTCAAAAAGTATGACTTCCTCTTGTAAGGAATACATGTAATTGCTATCAGAAAATGATTGTGTGTGTGTATATATATTTATATATATATATATATAATCGTTAGCCGCTACACATTCTTTATTTTCTCTACCTGTTTCTTTCTGTGTTCCTTTCTGTGGAGAAGTGTAGGCTCGAAACGTTAAAGACTTTTTCACTTCCCGAACGTTAAACTAATACCGCTGTTTGTTGTCTACACCACCTGTCTTCGTCTTTTGTTTCTTTTTGTGAATTCTCCCTATATATATATATATATATATATATATATATACATGTGTGTGTATGTATGTATATGTATATAGATGTATATATATATGTATGTATGTTTGTGTATATATATATATATATATATATATATATACGTGTGTGTATGTATATGTATATATATGTATATATATATGTATGTATGTTTGTATATATATATATGTATGTATATATATACATATATATATATATATATATATATATATATATATATATATATATATATATATATATATATATATATATATATATATATATATATATATATATATATATATATATATCCCCTAAAAATGAACAACAAACACAAAAAATAACAACGTGAGGACGTGGTACATGTAGAGTATTAGCAGACGCCCAGGGAAAGAAAGAAAGGTGGTTTTACGTTTCGAGCAAAGCTCTTCAGAAACAGTTGACAGAAGAAAGTCCAATAGAAAAGGAAGACGGAGGAAAAATATCGCCAACGATTCACATGTGGTTATATATATATATATATATATATATATATATATATATATACACCACCTCTGTCTATAGTGAAAATGTTATTAAAATTAGTATAATGTTGATGAAACAATAAGATTTATAGTAAACTCTTTAAACAATTTTACCAATCTTAACTCGCGAAAAAGTCGATCCCCTGTAAAAATAAATTTCCATTCACCGCGTTTAAAAGCTGATGTTGGTTGTTTAAAGATAACCGATCGATATTTGCGAATCAAGGATTTATCTCATCCATAAACATTTCTACATGGAAAGGAAATTTTTCTCGTGTTAGCCTATAATGTGTATTCATGTATAATTCACACAAACTTCGAATCACAGCTTCATAATAGTTCATAATCGAACAAGCAAAGTCAGATCATAACGTGTTTGTTTTTTAAAGCGTAGCTGACTTTAGTTTCAGCACTAGAGGAATACAATCGTACAGATGTAGTTTTACAATTTCGCCATAATTTTGTGTAAAAGTACCATCGAAAACCCTCACGCCAAGCACACACAAATTTACAGCAGCTTTATTGCAACTTGAAAATGATCTGTTTCAGAAAAAAGGAAACGATATAAGACTGGAGAAATATGTCAAGCGAACGCCAGACAATGTCAAAAGAAATGAGTTAACAGAAGCAAATAAAACAAGTCTCCACTATTTGAGAAAAAATATGGTTGAGTAGAGTCTTGAAAATCAAACTAAAGGCAATCTTGCTGGTGTAGTCGTCCGAAGACAAGCACAGAAGGAAGCAAAGAAGGACTGAATTTTGGATTATAAAGCAAGTTCTGGACTATACACTGGGTTCACAAGACGGTATGGCTTAGTACTAAGGAAGAGACTAAAAATATTCAACTCTTACTCGAGTATACACCGTATGGAGTGAAAGCGAAGACGTTGTCCACCTGTTTGTTATAGTTTTTCGGGTTTTTTTTTTCGCTTGTTCGGTATAACTACATTTGTAACGTTTCGGCCATTCTCAACATGCAATAAGTTTTACTATATAATTCTTATTTTTAAATCAATGAATTGTGCACATGACTGACTGGTACATTCAGCCACCGTAGACAAACCAGACTGGGATGTAGTGAGCTGTTGACTCCGAAGATATACTAGGGCTGTATACACATAGATAGATAGATAGATAGATAGATAGATAGATAGATAGATAGATAAATAGATAGATAGATAGGTTGCTAGGTAGGTAGATGGATCGATAGATAAATATATGTAGTGAGATAAATAGATAGGTAGATACCTGTAATTAGTGGGTCCCTGAGATATGTAACATACTGCCTAAATACCAATATTGAGAAATTAGGCTTCTCAAAACTAGAAAGAAGAAAGCTAATTCGAAGGCTACAGATCTAATCCATCACTGAAACTGTAAAAATTTGTAAAACTTACCAGAAGTTTATCATTTGAATACCTATGTGTAGATACGTAAATGCATACATAAAACTAAAATGTCTAGATACGTAAATACATATATAAAACATACAAACCTGCACGCACATACATACATACATACATACATACATACATACATACAAAATTACCCTGTTTTTGATGTTGAAATTCCAATGAAGGAGCCTTGGATCTATGCCACGAACCGTTTCTTTCTCTATTGGCAAGAAATCTTGAAATAAAACTGAAGAATGACATACATACATACATACATACATACATACATACGTACTATATACATGCATAATATAATATAATATAAAATATCTAATATATAAACATATATATCTTTATAATAATTGAAAAATCTCTTGACATCAGTTACAGGAAATGCCCAATAATATAATCAACTATGTGTGTATGTGTGTGTGCGCACGAACGTGCCACATTTAATTTAGAATATCTGTTTTGCATTGAATTGTCTTACGGACAATATGAACGTTATGTGTTAAATATATTGTCTTTTATTTCGATGCAGGCTTAAGTCATCACCATGGCCTGCCCTGGCCTCGCGAGCGAAGATTTACGGAGGTGCACGTCAGCTGTAGGCTTGCTGATTCCTGACGAGTCCGATTCGAGACAAATAAGCTTGAGCGCAGGGGCTACATGGAAAGGTGAGCTGATTATGGATGGTTGCAGTCTTTCTGTTTCTCCTCCTCTCTCTCTTGTCTGCAAAAAGAATCTTGCGAGCATTTTCAAGAGGCTGTTCCTTGGTGGACAGTGAGACACCAGACTTCATTTTCAGCGGTAACAACAGACCACTGGTGGTGAACAATGTGGTAGAAAACAAGGGTTTGGTGGAGACAGAAGAGTGCAATACACACACAACTCCCCCCCACACACACACACACAAGAGAGTCCTCGTACATTTTCTTTATTGCGAAGCAGGAGAAGCGTTGCATAGCTGCGTCCGAGTTGGCTACAAGCGCAACGTTCTTCTGCCCAAAAGTAACTCATAGAAGACTTGTTTTGGTGTGAGCTTGCTCGAGCCCAGGTAGAAGTAGCCATCAGAACGGTACCGAATGTAGATGCCATCTTGATCATTACGATCTTCAGTGACATGCTGGAGTATCATACTGGAAATAATGATGAAAAGGGTCGATTCGAAGACGCAGCCTTGCTTCACACCGTTGTCAATACAGAAAGGCTCAGAAAGGTCGTTACTGTGCCTCATGTGCTTCCGGAGCTAAGATGACGTGTGAAAAGTACCAAAATTATGTTATAGATTCTACTATTAAGGCATTTGTTAAATATTACCATACTCCACTATAGCAAAGTATCAACTTAATTAATAAATACCTTGAATACTATATAAAATGTAGAATACATGAATATGATATAATTACTTTAAACTGCGTACATTTGCAGTCATAATTGAATAACTTATTGCATTACTTTATAACCAACTTTTAAGAATTTTATGATAATTAGAAATATGACTAGATTTTGTTTGAAGGTGAGATTGAGCTCGAGTTTTCAGGTTTAAATTCGGTATTTCTACATACTAGTGAACCCAAGACGTTTGTTATGCTGTCAGTAAAGTAACGGTTATATTGTTAAAAGCACTTCCGGTTGTCAGAGAGGAAGTGACAACTGATTACTAAAAGGAAGTATTGACAACCGCTTGAAATTCCAACGTATCTGAGGAGTGGCCAGGTATGTTGCACTCTTCTGTCTCCATCAATGCACCAATTTAACTGTATTTGACAGCATGACATCCATTAATTAGACGTGTTTATGCAGACAGTTCTTCCTTTTGAACCAAATGAAAATACAGCTACACATTAAAGGCTAGACATGAAAAGTTGTTCTTTGGATTTTTCTCATTAAATTTATGACAAAAAGTCATAAAAACAGCAAAATATTTCTATTTCTATATTTTTTTTTCTAATTTTATAATGAAGTTTTCCCAGCCGTTCTGCAGGTTTGTTCACTTCATTAAAGGCAATGGTAATATTCCAATATAGAAGCCACTTCATTTACTCTAACGGAAACAAACTTAGTGACTAGATGACGTATTATTTTCATTTAAGACAGGAAATAGAAAGATACGCTTTAATTAATATAGAGGAATTGTTTAAGAAGGAAACAGAGACACCATTTGCCTTGAGATACCTACACTGTGTAGCAAGTTGAGTAATACTATAGTTACGCAAATTTAAATAATATTACCCTCAGTTTTCTAGAACTCTGATTGAATGAAAAATTGACATTTCATAAAATATTGTTTGCAATACAATTCTATAAATAAGTTATCCTATAGCTCGACAGACTTGATTGTCCTGCCCTTTTTTGTGCTCCGCTGTTTTTCATCGTGAACATCGAAACTATTTCGTCATTGTTTACATTTAAGTTATAAAGAACCTTTGTTTATATTGGTAAATAGTATTTACTTTGAAGAACGGTTACTGAATATCTCTCTTTGAGAGATTTAGAAATAATAATGTTTCTATTTATTAGATTAGTGATTGTGTGTCACTTTGAAAACTATACATTTTCTAACAGGAATTCAGCAGCGCCACCTAGTCAAGCAGCTACACTGTACTGATAAAGAGAATAACCCAGAAACCGGTCCACAGTTGTTGTTTTGTGCTGGTTGGGGGTGCTGGACTTCCTATTTGAAAATATAAGGACACAGATATTGTGTCGTATAGCCAGCTGGAAACGATGTTTCCTGGGGCTAAAGTGCAGTAACAATCGTCCCTTCCAGAGCAGCCAAATTATGTTGGCAAATAGTCTTAACCTCTGCTTATATAATCCATCTATTCGAGAAGACGTCTCTCAGTCTTAATAGAGAAACGATCTTGCCAAATTGTGAAAACGAAACACGTAACACTCACATTGAATCCAGAAAAGAGGTGAAAACTGGAATGCTATCATACCTGAATATAACAGAATCTATAACAATTTACAACATCAAGCTGCAAATGGAGAAGATTATACCATGTATAGCGAGTGCAAAGGTGTTAATGTGTGGCAAACATTAAAAAAAAAAAGCAACGCTCTCAAACATGCAAAGTCATATGAGTAGCTTAATGCAAAAGGATCCGAATGTATACCGATTTCAGGAGTTCAAGATCTAATGTCTCATTTACAGACAACTTATCGAATCGGAAATGAAATGTATTTAAGTTGTATTAACATTCAACATTTATCTAGTATTTCATTAAATAAAATTTCAAAATGCATTTTATCTTCTTATTGCAGTTTATAGATATAGTCAATCCCTGATTAGACATCTAACTAACCAGAGACGAAACTGTATTACTAGTTTCATAAATTCAATTTCGGTGTCAGGTTTCTAAATGATATTATAAGCTTGGTGAAATAACTACATCCCATTCCGTTGTCGGTCAATTTTAAATGGTAAATGAGATCTCTGTTCTAATAAAACTAAAATAATAAAAGCTTAATATACATACAGTGTAAGGCGGCGAGCTGGCAGAATCGTTTACACGCCGGCTAAAAGGCTTAGCGGCATTTCGTTCTGAGTTCAAATTCCCCCGAGGTCGACTTTGTCTTTCATCCATTCGGGACGATAAATTAAGTACCAAATGAGGACTGGAGTTCATTTAATCGACTTACCACCTCCCCCGAACTTGCTGGCTTTGTGCCAAAATTTGAAACCAATATGTATGCAGCGCAGCTTAATATAAATATGAATGTGACTTTGAAAATGAGTTGTATGCCTAAATTACGGCCAAGAAATTTACTCGAACAGATTCCCGATAGCTTGGGCTTAACCTTAAGAATTAAAGACAAGATTGTCATACATAAAATGTGCACCATCCTTTGTGCTCTACCTGTAAACGACTACAATGACAATAAAATGAATTGAATTAATATAATTAACAGCAATCTTTCATAGGTTTTCGGTCGATTTTCCAGAGGTGGTTTTAAATTGTTTCACTATTTCATCCTTACACAACATGATATTATCAGTGAACACAATTGTCATATTAACTCGCTCTTTAGCGAACTTCTTTCTTCAAATACAGATTTATATTGTAGCTTTGTAAATAGGTAATTAATTAAGAGGTAAATAGTAATTAATTAATTAACTGAATAATGTATATTTGCAAGATAATATCCATTCACTTTGAAAATAATCTACGCAAGTTTTCAAAATAAAAGACATTGATAAAAATAAGAGGAATGTAAGATGCTTATGATAACAATATGTAATGCACTTAGTGAATTATCTACCAGATATAGAGGATTAAACAAAAAAAAATATTGCCAATGATCATGTGCAAGGTAATAAAGATGTGAACATATATGCAAAATCAAACTAATACGCACACACACACATATGCACGCGTATTTTCTGGATTCTCTTGACTTCCTGTTATCTGCTTTTATACTCTCTTCTGTACATTTGTGTCGATGCATTTAACATTACATACATACATACGCGCGCACACACACACACACAGACACATACGCACGGACACACACACACATAGTGGTTGTGCGGTAAGAAGCTTGCTTCCCAACCACGTGATTCTGGGTTCAGTTCCACTGCGTGGCACCTTGGGTACCTGTCTTCTACTGTTGTCTCGGGTCCGCGAAAGAGTGGATTTATAGACGGAAACTGGAAGAAGCTCGGCGTATATATATATATATAGTGCACCATTATTTCTTCTTTCGTGCTTATCCTTTTGTTTTCCTCGGGGAAGGGAGTTTTGTCTTGTGCCCATGCGGTTTTAGCAGAGCTTCCAATGTGCAAAGCGACATTGTGCACCATCATCACCGTACCAGCAGCATCCTGGCTGGTAAAATTTGCAAATGCTTCCACTTCTGTCCTTGTAGCTCCTATAGCTTTTGCCTCAGATGACCGCAAATTTAAAGGTGAAACATATAAAAGAATTTAAGAATTAAATATATATATATATATATATATATATATATATATATATATATATATATTTCGTATGTGTATTTCGTGTGCAAGATTCTTGATGTGGATACGTGTGTTGAAAGAAATACAATTAAACCTTGGGAGAGGCATTATGCTGGTAATAAACACACGCACTGGTTCGGTCCTTTATTAATTTATATAGTTTTTTGTTAAATTATTTCATTGCACTCTTGCAATCTCTTTAGTAACTTGTCTCTCCACTTCCATTTATTTTGAATATATTCAAAATAAATGGAAGTGGAGAGACAAGTTACTAAAGAGATTGCAAGAGTGCAATGAAATAATTTAACAAAAAACTATATAAATTAATAAAGGACCGAACCAGTGCGTGTGTTTATTACCAGCATAATGCCTCTCCCAAGGTTTAATTGTATATATATATATATATATATATATATATATAACATTTCAGATAGGTTCAACAATTTAAATAAACATATATTCTGCCATGGATCGATGTATATCAGTTTTTAAATATACCACTGTATCATTCATTGAAATATTAAAACATATCAAAAATTCATATACATATATATATATATATATATATATATATATATATATATATATACATATATATATATATATATATATATATATATATATATATATATATATATATATATATATATATATATATATATATATAGATAGATGGGTGAAATTATGTTAGAACGGCGCTGTAAAATTCATTTAAGAAGAAATAAGAATAAAAACATGCCCTTACAATAAACAAAGAAACTATACTATATATATATATGTGTGTGTGTGTGTTTGTGTATGTAATCAATGAGTGCGTGTGTCATTGTGTCTATGTTTGTGTCTACCACCGCTTGACGACAGGTGTTAGTGTGTTTATGTCTCCGTAACTTAACGGCTTGGCAAAAAATTCAATAGAATAAGTACTGGGCTTTTTCAAAAAATAACTGGGGTCGATTCGTTCGGCTAAACATTTTTCAATGCGGTGCCTCAGCATGACCGCAGTCTATTGACTGAAATAAATATAGATATACGTACATATGTATGTATATATCTCTATTTCTCTCTCTCTCTTTCTTTCTCTCTCTCTCTGTATGTATATACATATATATATATACATATATGTGTGCGTGTAGGTGTGTGTGTGTGTTTATGTATGTATATATATATATATCTATGTTTATATCCGGGGGTGTATGCAATGTTTTGAGCCTTGAAATTTTGTACCTTCATCAGAAGTCTTGTACCATGTCTTTTTTTTTTGGAGGCTCAAGACTTTTCATACACCTCTCGTATATATGTGTATATATATATATATATATATATATATATATATATATATATATATATATATATATATATATATAAATATGCATATATATCTATATAAATATACATATACACATATATATATATCTATATAAATATGCATATATACATACATATATATAAATAAATATATATATATATATATATATATATATATGTATATATATATATACATACAAATGTATGCATATATACATACATATATATAAATATATATATATATATATATATATATATATATATATATATATATACACATACAAATGTATGCATATAAACATACATAATTATACTTAAGTGTCTGTGCGACTTTTACATATGCTCTATAAATAATTGTATAAAAGAAATTGTGCGAAAGCGATAGATGAAGAATACAAAGCTGAACAGCAAGTGAACATAGTGGTTTTTCGAGATACTTAAATCCTATATTTGACCTTCAGAATGATTCACAAACGCTCACTAGTCAAACTTTCCCAATGGTGTCTTTCATTTTTGTATTGCCCATCCATTAAAAATGGAAATTCTATTCAAAAATAGTTGTTTTCATTCGTAAACATTGACACTGTGCCATGTTTTCGCTATGCCCACCTACTGCCATTCACGAAGCCTAGCTCTGTTTCTGATACATAAAGTTAGCTATTCATTATCAGAAAGAAAGGGCTAGTCAGCGTCTCAAACTTCTATTCCCGGTGCAACACTTTGCAACTCTATATATAAAAGCATTCCGTGGCTTGACCCGGAAACCAAGCGAATGATGTCTGGCTGTGAACCTAATGACCAAACCGGAAGTGTCAGTCCACAACACTATGAAGGATGAGAGCAACAATCAAACCTTTGTATCTAATTGATCGATAGATATATTAATCATACTTTGATATTGTCACCGATAAAAGGGATGGTTCATAACCCTTTTGAGAAATTGGATATCGAAATATGATCCCATTTGGGAAAGAGCGAACGGATATAAATAGAATTATAATAATAATAAAGACGGCAGTAGTAGTAGGAGGTGGAGGAGGAGGAGGAGGAGGAGGAGGAGATGGAGGAGGAGGTAAGTGATGGAGGAGAAGTGGAGGAGGAGGCGAAGTAGAATGATTTCCTACACCAGAGGGAGACTATGAATTTATCTAGTGAAACCAAATCGTTTTACTTGATAAATTCATAGCCTAATCGTTTTACTAGATAAAAATTGTGAAGTACTAGTTTATCGACCCAGGAAGAATGAAAGGTAAAACTACCTAGGTAGAATTTGAACTCTCCAATATATTTTGCAATGCTCTTTTA
Source organism: Octopus bimaculoides (assembly GCF_046866305.1). Lineage (NCBI taxonomy): Eukaryota > Metazoa > Mollusca > Cephalopoda > Octopoda > Octopodidae > Octopus > Octopus bimaculoides. Next base: position 64,667,143 of record NC_142937.1, on the reverse strand, counting down.
ATTCTGCTGATAGTGACTCTCAAGGGTCGTAAAATGTTTGTAAGGTGATACCGTCATTACGTCTATATTCTGTACACAACTCGACCAACTGTCTACACCAGCCCGTCGGAAAGCTTGTTCCCAGCCCGGCAGCAACGAACAGTAACATAAGAGGTTGAGAAATTATTGTTGATCACCGACTTGGGAATGCTCTGGAAAGCGGTATCCAGTGAATCTATGTTCCGTCATAGTTTGAACTCTCTTGGTAGTAATTCTCCATAAATGATCCCACACATGCTCTCAGTCTGCCCAATTTTGTAGTACAATAGTGAAGATCATAACAAATAATCTGAAATGTTCCCATAAGTATTAAAGAAAGGGCTAGTCAGCGTCTCAATCGCACAGACAATCAGAATCGCCTATACTTAACTATTAAAAGATTTTACAGTCACTAAGATTTAACTTTAAAAACATTACATTAAAGCTTCGCACTCACTCAGGATCCAAAGCATTTTGCTTATTACGTATTATTCTATAGAGTTATTCTCAGGCTATCACTCTTTCTTTCTTTCTTTCTTTCTTACATATCGAATCACTCTAACACAAACAGTAAGTATTCACTCAAACTTGACTGCTGATTCTCACCACCGAGTCGATGTCCGAATGACTGTTGAGTTCTTCGACTTTAAATCTCTATGTTATATGTGTTGCTTAAGTTAATTCCTTTACGAACTCTCTATACTGTGTTTCTTTCCTTGAAATTCTCCTTTAACTTTTCTATAACAACCCCGGCCAATTCTTGTTTAATTAATTCAATAATTCAGTTATTGTGATTCACATAATTGAAGCATTTTGATTAGCTTCTGTTAACCGAATCCTTATACAAAGGTCCAGCAGAGATCGACTCTGTAATGTCAAATATGCGACCTATCTAGAAAGCTATTTCGAATACTTTCTGTATACACTAAATGAATTCTCCTATGCAAATACGATCTCGAGGTTCCACTTCGATTTGTTCAATGCTTTACTAGTGCATTCCAGTGCAATCTATATTTCACAAGGCGTTTAAACTCTAAGCTGATTTCTGAGTCTTCAGATCTAGATTTGCGGCACTCAGTACAAATCCTGAGCAAGTCTGATATACCATTAAGTTCATTGATTAAACCTAATCAGGACGATGGCAATAGGGAAGTTTCCAGATACCACAAGTATGCCCAACTGGCCTCTATTCGACTATATAGAAACTGCTACCTGCCTCTTAATGATATCCATCCATCCATACATACATACATACATACACCTGTATATATACAATTACACACACATGCACATATATATATATAATACTTACATACATATATATATATATATATATCTCCAAAGTATGAGGGTTTAGTTCTCAGGTAATCTAAACGACTAGGTACACTAGGTAAGTGCTGTAACGGATTACTAGGGCTCCAAGGTTATAATCGAGACGGTAGTTATGGAGCTGTTGTAGATTTCCGATATAGCGGATAGGTAAATGTTAAAGAGGACAACAAACGTTAAGGCAAGGCAAATATCTCAAGTCATATACATTATTATCACTGGAAAAATTCAAAGTCTTACAGCTGTTTAGGGGATATCCCAGAGTATAGGATATTCCATCATCGGAGACAAATAGGGAAAATGAGAATGGTATAGATTAATTAAATGACGACACAGGTGATAAGAGAAAAGGAATAAGGAGATGAAGAATGAGAAGAAAAAAGAAGCATTAAAGTTCACAGTTCAATTTTTCTTTTTTTGTTTGTTTGTTTGTTTGTTTATCTTTTCCAAATATTCCTATCTATCTACTGTAGTGAAAAGACCGCTTTTCCATGAGACCGATGCACCCACCTTCTTCCTCGTATTTAAAGTGAGAGCGTGGCAATTCTTTTGTCTTCTTCGGTCTGGATGTCGGCAACTAAACCGGCAACCCCGCAGAGCTTGCTCTGTAAAGAGGGTGTATGATTCTTGCTATTTTGTCACCCTACAAAAAGAAAAAAAACAAGACCTACATAAAAGCTAATGAACGATGGCAATAGGAAAGTTTCCAGATACCACAAGTATGCCCAACTGGCCTCTATTCGACTATGCAGAAACTGCTACCTGCCTCTTAATGATATCCATCCATCCATACATGCATACATACATACATACATACATACATACCTGTATATATAGAATTACACACACATGCACATATATATATAATACTTACATACATATATATATATATATATATATTCAAAGTATGAGGGTTTAGTTCTCAGGTAATCTAAACGACTAGGTACACTAGGTAAGTGCTGTAACGGATTACTAGGGCTCCAAGGTTATAATCGAGACGGTAGTTATGTATATATATATATATATATATATATATATATATATATATATATATATATATATATATATATATATATATATATATATATATATGTATATATATATATGTATATATATATATATATATATATATATATATATATATATATATATATATATATATATATATATATATATATATATATATATATATATATTACGAGGCAACGGTTACCAAAATAGCATATACCTAAGAGACAGAAGCAATTATAACGCCTGACCACCCCTTCTAGGAGACGAAAACTCGAAAAATTAAACCAGGATTACAAGAATCCTATATCCTAGGGTGGAGATCCTATCAGTGATAGTGTCACAGGAAAAAATACTGTTCGTTGTGCAACCTAAAATTCACTAACCCTCATCGTGTGTGCTGAAATGTCAAATAAAAATAGAAATGAAAATGGTAATGGAACACCTTGTGAAGATCTCTTGCTCTGCAGGTGCTCCACGGGTGAGCAGCGTGGGCACACTCGTCATAAAACCACTGCCAAAAGAAGGTGAACGAAAGAAATGAATGTGGGTGTAATGGTGTGCTACTTTTTGGGTAATCCGAGAAATGATAATGAAGTACCCGCTAGGGGACGTAGGAAAAGAACGCGTAGGGCATGGAGCGACAGAGGCCTATTTGAATTAAGAGATCAAAATCCGTGTGACCCAGCTAGAGCCATAAGAAAGAATGAATAGTTATCTCCAGTTGAACTAGAAAACATTAAGAGGCGGGTGCTTAGGGATAAGACCAGCAGTGAACGGAAAGATGAGGAAGAGAATGCAGATAGTGAAACTATGGCAGTAGAGTTAAAGGAAGAAAATGAGCAAGAGGCTGAGATTATTGATCAGGAAAGCAATGAGAGAAACAGATATCCATTTTTAATGAAATCATTGATATTTTGACCTCTGGTAAACAGAGCCTTCATACGGAGTTCAAAAAAGTAGACAGAAAAAAAAAAAACTCAATGAATGGGTCAGAAAGATAAATGATATCACTGGTGATATCAGGGCTGACAACATCACACACACCAATAATCTGATGAATGCAATCTCGATCTTTATAACCCGGAAATTAGGTTTGAAAGCCAAAGGTAAATGCCAACATAACCTGAAGGAACCATGGTGGAAAAAGAGATTAACGCAGTCTATTAACGAGGCCAGAAAACATATTAATATTCTGGAACGGAAAAAAAATTAATGAAACTCAGCGAGAGAAATATGTTGAACTAGAGAGGAAGTATAGGGTAAAGAGAAAGGGAATCAATGTTATGATTGGGGAATTAAAAAGAGGCTGAAAGCTAAAGCACATAAACTAAAGCAATATGAACAGAGAATTGAACAGTACAAATTAAACAAAATTTTCGAACAAAATCAGAAACGAGTCTATCAGGAACTGTATGGGAAAGAAAAAGGTGAAAAAGCCGTGCCGGATGCTGAAGAAAGCAAAAAATTTTGGTCAAACATATGGTCTCAGGAGAAACAACACGACATAGTCGACTAAACCCTTTTGATAAAAGTGCTAACCTTGTCCCAAAATTTGAATCCATTATTATTATTATTATTATTATTATTATTATTATTATTATTATTATTATTATTATTATTATTTTATGTTTGACTTTTGTTTTGCATTTGTACAAGTTGGATCCAAGTCTCACCCAGAGACCTCAAGAGACAACAAGTTAGAAGTTCGTGTAGGTGTTATGCCTAGGGTACCATATATTTGGATTTGTACAGTTTTGTTCAAGTGAATGTTTAAGAAACCATAAGAAAATTATGTGTTTGCTTTAAAATTTGAGATCACATAGACAGTATTTTACGTAGGATATGGGCAGTTCCCATGAGCACTATCTTTTGAACTTCAGCCATTTTGGGGTTTCCTGGTATCTGAGCTAGGTAGTATATTATTATTATTATTATTATTTTATGTTTGACTTTTTTTTTGCATTTGTACAAGTTGGATCCAAGTCTCACCCAGAGACCTCAAGAGACAACAAGTTAGAAGTTCATGTAGGTGTTATGCCTAGGGTACCATATATTTGGATTTGTACAGTTTTGTTCAAGTGAATGTTTAAGAAACCATAAGAAAATTATGTTTGCTTTAAAATTTGAGGTCACATAGACAGTATTTTACGTAGGATATGGGCAGTTCCCATGAGCACTATCTTTTGGACTTCAGCCATTTTGGGGTTTCCTGGTATCTGAGCTAGGTAGTAATCAGCCCGTTTCGCTGTCATTCCCAGGGCACCTATGACAATAGGTATTGTTTTCGTCTTCAGATTCCACATTTTGCTAATTTCTATTTCAAGATCTTTATATTTGCTCAGTTTTTGGTAGGTCATTATTATTATTATTATTATTATTATTATTAGTATTATAGATAATATTAGGACTGCTATGACTCCGCTGGAAGGAATATGTAAATAAAGAAGAAGAGTGCCATAATTAAATTTGCTGAACGATATTTCGGTATCTCGTGTTCATTCAACTGTTTGTCAAGTCACAACAAGGACGTCAGACAGACAGTACTTTACGCTATTTGCATGCAGTTCCAAGTAATGCTGATATTTGCAATACACCTAGATTGTGGGGGTATTTTTAAAGTTTACAGATGTCTTTCAGATTGGGTGGTACTGAACCCATATTATTATTATCATTATCGTTATCATCATCATCATCATCATTATTATTATTATTATTATTATTATTATTATTATTATTATTATTATTATTATTATCATTATTGATGTTGTTGTTGTTGTTGTTGTTGTCGTTGTTGTTTGAGAGTGCAGTGAATGCCACCAAGGTGACACTGGGGTAAAATATACGAAGCCCAGTATACCCATTATGGTAACTCATCTTTTTATTATTAGTATTATTATTATTATTACTAAGGTGGCGAGTTCGCAGAATCATTAGCACGCAGAATCATTAGCATGTTTTGAGTTCAAGTTCCGCCTCGGTCGACTTTGCCTTTCATCCTTCGGAGTTGATAAAATAATTACCAGTCAAGCACTGACGTTGATGTAATCGACTTATCTCCTCCCCACAAATTTCAGGCTTTGCGCGTTTAGTAGAAAGGATTATTATTATTCTTTCTTTTGCTATTCAAAGTCTTTGAAAGCATTTTCAAATTTTGCTTTCAAAAATGCATCTTTTATAAACATGGCGTCGCCTTCCACTGTCAGAAATCTGATGAGAACGGCAGAAGGTGGTTGTAGAGTCAGTTGCAGCAGGTGGAAGAGAAGAGTGATTTGCAAGCGCTGACAATTCAATGGCCAAATAATTGCACCTTTGCTCTAAAGGCAAACGAAAGGTACCTTTGCTCTAAAAGCAGTAACAATAACATTAAAAAAACAAACAAAAAAACAAAAAAAAACGAGAAGAAGCACAGGTAATGGTAAAGCCAATCGTAATATAAAGAAATTATCTCCCTTTTTCTCTGAGAGTCATTAGCAACTGCCAGTGGGAATTGTTTGTCTACCTCAAAGGGAAATGTCATTAAGCTAAGAATTTTTTGTGCGGCATTCCATCCATGACCCTTTGTTAAATATATTAGTGCGTGTACGTGTATGTGTCTATATAATCATAGCAGATGTATGTTTTGTAGTATTGAGGAATACTGATAGTTTGAAAGTGCCAAATGATTAATGCGTCATTTGATGTGATATAAATAGAGTCTCCTAGCAACTGAAATTCACAATCGAAATGAAAATAATGAAGCACATACCTAAAATTTTCAAAATGCCTCCACAAATTATTGCAGCTCAAGATTTTCATTTAAATATCTTACTGAATAAAAAATGTCATCTATATTATACTAAAACTCAAAGTTTGTCTGTTTTCCTGCCATTTGATTAAGATGATAGAGATTACAAATAAAACAGTCATTTCCCCTTTAAGAAAAAAAAAAAAAAAGATCACGCTGAAAATGCCGACACTTCAAAGAGTCATCGTACTTCTGACTTTTTTCTTTCTTTTTTTCTCCCCTTAATCATTTATACAACTTTCGGAATGCTGTGGACTTGAAAGACAGAAATTTTCCCTATATTATGAGATATTTTTGAATCACGGGTACTTGATTTTTTTTTCTTAAAGGGAAAATTACTATTTTATTTAAAATAAAATATCAATCCTTATCATCTCAATCAAAAGGCAAAAAAAAAACAAAGTGTATTTCATTATAGACGAAGATCAGTTGCATGGGAGAAACTGAGTCTCATAAGAATGGAAAAACAAACAAGAAATGGGTTTTACCTTGAAATCGTTGCTTCTGTGAGGTCAATTAAGTATGTCATCAAGTACACTATGAAAGGAAATGCCCGAGCTGCCGTTCAAATAAACAATGATAATGAAATTAGTCAATATCTAATGGAAGCAGCTGCATCCATTTTAGGATTTTCAATTTATGAAAGAGGACCTGCAATAGTTAGACTGCAAGTTTATCTACCAGATGAACAGAAAATATTGCTCAGAAATACTGAAGGTATATATGGCTGTCAATGAACGATATATGAGAACAACATTGACAGAATACTGAGAGAATGATGACTGCAAAAAATAATTACTTTATGCTGAAGTATCCATGTATTTCACTTGAAACAGTGGTAACAAATAATGGAAAAGGAGAAAGCGAGGAAAAAAGTCGAAGGCCATTTGAACGTTTTCAAAGAAACACTTGGTCATGTTTATGTTGTCACACCAAAAGCAAGAGAACTGTATTATTTAAGAGTTCTAATACATGAAGTTCGAAATAGTATTTTTTTCCTTTTCCCGCAGAGCATCGATATTTTCAACTTGGAGTGGTTGTGACCCAACAGGGTACGGCGGGTACATCTAATATATTAATAAAAAGATAAGACATATGATGTATAAAGTAGTTTACTTCCAGTAATTCACAATTATTGTGTTCAAGGTAATATGATGGTCAGAATATTTGTCGGTAACAACACGTGTATTATTAAACTTTGCAGATATTGTTTAGTTTCTATTCTTTGTAATTTCAGAGAATCCAAAGAAATACGGACAACGCTGTGATTATAAATCTCAAAAATCTTAAGTCAGCTTGTCGTATATAGGAAATAATATGCATTTATATAAATTTGATTAAATAATTCTTGGAATCTTACAGTTTAGTATTTTCTAAATTTGATGAATTTCGAAGTGCGCCAACTATTGTTGGATTAGTAATGCTAGTAATCTAGTTGACATTTTGTTGTCTTGCTTCGTTATTGCTTTTAAAATAAGGTTGAACTCGAGGAGACGGGTGAGTTCATGGTCTTTGCAAGTCCTCCAAGCCTGTGATATTGATACCGTCAAAGTTTCACATAATTTATTGGAAGTTGATTGTGACAGAAAAAAAAAAGCAAACAACATATAAAGGGAGGGAATTCCAAAGGTCTGATTTCCTGCAGCTTTAGTAGTTGATGTAGTAGTTAGTGCAGAGCGAGGAAAGGACATAATATGAGTGATGAGAAGATTAGTGGAGGGTGAGGCAGAAGTGCCTGAGTGAAGGGATACGGATGCAATAGCGTCGCTGTGGTATAAACATTATAACTTGGAAGCAGACCAAAGTAGTTGTGAGCGACTTCATGACAACCGTTTGGATAGCTTTTTGTCGTCTAGAATATTTGTGAGGCAAGTGAAAGGGGTATGGCTTAGTGGTTAGGGTAGTCAACTCACGATCGTAAGGTCATGAGTTCCATTCATGGCGGCCTGTTGTGTTCTTGAGTATGACAACTTATTTCATGGTGCCCCAGTCCACTCATCTGGCAAAAATGTGTTGGACTTGTTCATCAAAGAGCAAACCATGTCACATTGTGTCAGGCTGAATCTACCTGTGAATTATGCTCAGGGTACGCGTGTCTGTCGAATGCCCAGTCACATGCACGTTAATTTCACTAGCAGGCTTTTCCCTTAATTGAATCAACTGGAACTCTTGCCATCGTAACCGATGGAGTGCCAGTAAGAAGCGCCGCCGAAGATGTAGGAGTACTATGCAATGTTACTGCCCCTGCATCATTATAGAGGGTAACCGGTTATTAGTGAACGAAATACTTTTTGGCTTTGAATGGGAGAGTCAGTCTTTTTGATACTATCTTTACTATCCTGCGGGTATGTGTTCGCCGGGAGATATCCTCGGTGTTAGTGAAACTTAACGTTTGAAGTGCTGACACGGCTTATTGTTGCATGCTCTTCATTTTTTTAAGGAGAGGGGCAGAACAATTGTGTTTCGTCGGTAATAGAGGGAACGTTATCAATGTCAATGTTACTTTGAACTTTAGATATTATATCTCAGCCTGCATATGTGCGTAGTGATGAACCTGGTAGAGAGGAAGTGGATAATTTTATTGATATAGCTGGTTTTCAGTGTGCAGTTCGAAAGAAGGAAGCAACCTGCAGGCGTTCTCCGCTGAAGTATTGTTCACGGGACCATCATGGCTGAGAAGTAAAGCAACAGATGATTCTGGAAAATAGGTAAAATATACTTTTGGCAAGTGAGTAAAAGAATCGGTTATAGTTTAGGAAGCGGAAGGGTTTGAGGGTTGCCACATGGACGAAGCTATCTGTCGCAGTTTAGCGGTTGCCCAAAGACTGCATAAAAAGCATCCTCAAAGAACTGCAAATGAATGTAAAGAAGTGGGACGAATTAATTTTAAAAAAAGACGAATGGGATAAACAAATAAGGGAACGGTGTGAAAACTTCTGAAGAGTGTTGGCTTAAACACGAAAGCCTTAAGCGCTCATTTCAGTGATAGATAAGAGCTGTCCCCTTGTTTTAATAGAGGGTAGTTTTCTCCGAGCATCCTATGCCGTTATGTTTTGCCTCAACAGGCACAGTATGACAATAATTAAACAATCAGAAATTTTTATATGGTGTATAGTGACATCTCCCACAAAATCCAGGAGTATCATTTCAATCCTCCGCCCTGCTCTGCAGTTTCTCAAGGGACGGGGTAATTAACATAGAAATGGTGAAGTTCTGACATGGTGGTTGGCTCAATGTGACATTGGATGGCGGAATAGCCTCAACAAGATAATCTTCGCACAACGAGGGAGTTGCAGAAGCAGTTATATTCTTGTAGTAGTTATACTTCTAGTTGAGAAAGAAATATTGCGTATTTAGTCGCGGCGACGTGTATAGGAGTTGAAATGTAGAATGTAGAATGTTGGTTGCAAAGGTTTTGCTTCTACATCAGTAACATTAGTATGGGAGCCGATGAGTCAAGAAGCGGACATTAAAGTCAGCGACGCCCATGATTATGGAGAGGAACGAAGGGAGATAAATGTTATATATTGTCAACGACATCTAATAAGAAAGACAGAGAAAATAAAGTATAAAATTTTCTTTAAATATAAATTTACATGTTTTTTATTCGAAATTGCTTTTTACCATCCTCTTCAAAAATTTACCATTTTCCCTCCTATTTTCAAACACAACAATAATGTCGCAGAACAGCTAGACTAAATTTAATCGAAATAATAATGTACTCATAATGACGTCTAGCTTTTCAATCTGGCTTATTACTTTCGATTAATTTTCGAAAATATCCAAGAAAAACAGTAGACAGCTCAAAGAAAATTTGCTTCCTTTCAGAATGAATTAGAGAGAATGATGATGAACAAAATTTTGAATCAATGAGATTTGATAAATATGAAGGATTTATGTCCCTTAGAGCTTTCAAATTATTAGTGAAGGGTAGGATAAGTGAAAAAGGAGGGAGTGTCATATACGTATGCCTATGTTTGTGTGCATATGTGTGTTTGTGCGTATACTACATACACATATACATATATATATATATAAGCATGCATACAAACATAAATAAATAAACATATATATATATATATATAATATATATATATATATATATATATATATATATATATATATATATATATATATATTTATATATATATATGTGTATATATATATATATATATATATATATATATATATATATATATATATATATATATATATATATATATATATATATATACATGCATGTGTATGTAGGAGTGTGTTCGTGTGTATTCATATGTACATATGTACATACATGCACGCACTCATATATATGTGTGTGTGTGTGTAGGGAGAGAGAGAGAAATAGAGGGAGTGAGAGAAAGAGAGAGAGAGAGATGAAGAGAAATGGAGAGAGGGAGAGAGAAATATACGAATATGTTTGAAGTTCTTTGATTTTATTTATATCGATTTCGAAGAGCTTTTACTATACTTTTATGAATTTACCATGTAAAGTCCTTTCCATAATCATTGAAATGTAACAATCAGTTGCAAAAAATAAAATGCTGCGGAGACGATAACGTAAACATTGTCATAAAACTAAAGTTATTTCCCGAATTTCAATAACGTGGGTTCTGGAATTTCATTGTATTTATTGCTTGTGCAGACTTTCATCTTGTTGTTACAGCTGTTGCTGTTGTAATTTATTTAAATATATTGTAATGATACGAAATATATACTCTATAAATCTTAATGTTTTGGAATTTGATGGCACTTTTGCCTTATTCATTTTTTGTTTTTTTTTGTTTTTCTTGCATTTAAGTATAGGAATTTACTAAACCATATATAATTCTTTTTAAGTTACTTTGCCCAAATTTCTTTTTCACAGTTATTTCGAGAATATATTTAAAGAATCACTTTTATACATCAACGTATATTTGTATAATATAAATTACAGAATTTTAACTTGACAAGGCATAAGGTTACAGACGAGCTGGAGTCAAGTAAAACGGTCGCTGTATGCTATAAGTATTTATGTTATTGATATCATAGAAATGATAACTAAAGTTGCCTGTGTTATATTAAAGCGCATAACACAATTTAACGAGATATGTTAACATATTCAGTCGGATGTTTTCCATATATCTAAAAATCAATTCCCTTATACTGGTAGAGGTTTTCATTAGTTTCTACGTAATATAACTTTAAATTAGTGAAGGAACGAAAATAATGAATTGATTGTAGTAAACTACCAGTATTTATTTTCTAAAATATGGTAGAATTACCATCTAAAATGAGTAAGATATTAACCTAATACAAATAATTTGTATATATTAAATATTAAACGATATATTAAAAGACATCCCTTCAAAAAGTGTCAGTAACAAAACCCGCGTATTGTTAAACTGTGCAGATACTGTCTAGTTTCTATTCTTTGTAATTTCAGGGAATGCGAAAGCAATGCGGATAATGCTGAGTTTATAAATCTCAAAACTCTTAAATATAAGAAATAATAATTATTTCTATAGATTTGATAGGATGATTTTCAGAATCTCATAGTTTAGTATTTCCTAAATTTGATGAATTTAGAAGTGTTTCTACTATTGTTGGATCATTATTGCTTGAAATCTATTTCATATTTTGTTGTCTTGCTTTGCTTTAATAAGGCTGAAATCTAGGAAACAGGTGAGCTCATGGTATTTGAAGGTCTTTCAAGCTGGTGATATTGATACTGTCAACGTTTCGCCTATATTCTTGGAAGTTTATTCTAACAGGATAAAAAACAAATCAAAAAAAAAAACATGCGAATGGAGAAAATTCCACAAGTCTGATTTCCTGCAGCATAAGTAGTGGATATAGTGGTTAGTGCAGGGTGAGTAAAGGATATAATATGGGTGATAAAAAGGTTAGTGATGGGTGAGTCAGAAGTGTCTGAATGAAGGGATACAGCTGCAGTAGCGAGAAGGAACATTTGTCAGTGTAGCTAGAGTAGAAATGGTATAAGGTATGAGCGGACCAGATATTGGCATGTAGTTATGAGCGACTTCACGCCAATAATTTGGATAGCTTTTTGCCGTCTAGGGTGCTTGTGGCGCTAATAGAAGCACCGCCGAAGATGTGTTTAGAGATTACTTATTTAGAGAGTACGTGACACAAAGTTTCATTTCAATGCTGAGATAACTAAAAATAAATCAACTTCGCTGGAATTTGACCATGCGATTATTTAATATCGAACCACGAATAATCTCTACCACTCAGACAGTCACACACACACACACACCAAAACTACTATAGAGGTCTGTAAATGTCTCTGTAAGCGATTAGTTAATTGTTTTCTACAAGGAATAATGACAAACTCACAACGCACCCTGACTTTTATTCAGGCATTGTGATCTTGACGCCGTTTATCTGAATAAAAGACACCATGGTAACACTGGAACGCTTTATATTACAGGTCTGCTGGAGTAGAAGAAACGAGGGTTTCAACACCACCAACAGCATCATTATAACAATTGGATGATTTAAAATGAGCTAGGAACACAACAATCGAAATCATTAAGAGAAAGCCTGCAAGGAAAAAAAATATTATGCCAACTACAGACAACGTGGAGTATTCAAAGCATGCTCATCTCTGTAATGGATGTTCTTGTACATTACTGCACAATCTTAAAGTGCAACTAACCTACACTACATTAAGCTCATAGTTATGTGTACATTTAAGTGAATAGTATCATCAAAACAGATTTCGGTATTAAAATACTTTTTGCTGATTTATCAGAAAGGAAATAATACGGTTGCAAAGTAAATGCAATCTGTTTGTCAAATGAATAAACTTTAATATATTACGAAAATTTGCTTATTAATTTCCTAAAGTCCGTTTTAACGTGTATATCTTTTTCCCTTTAAATCATGAAACATACAATATACTTTAGTTGAAGAAATTTTAAAGTTTACATACATAGAAAGATGTGTGTGTGTGTGTGTGTGTGTGTGTGTGTGTGTGTGTGTATGTGTGTATGTGGTTCTATTAGGAGGTTGGGTCAGAGCGCAAAATTCGATGTCTTGTAGTAAAATTATCTAAATATAGGGAGGGAATTTCTGTTACGGAGTCGTACTTTTGAGTCCGACGAAGGTTTCACGCACTGTTTCTTTCATCATTAGACTTTCATGCATTTTTTTGCTTGCTCTAAACTAGAATGAGCAGCAAAACAATTTATGTTAGATATAATTACTTTTGTTGCTCTTTGGCGATTTAGCAATCAATTACACGCACAGAGACACACATACACACCCGCGCGCGCACACACACACGCACACACGTGTATGCAGAGAGTACGATAGATAGATAGATAGATAGATAGATAGGTTTCTTTATTAGCCACACAGGGCTCAACACAGAGGGGACAAAATACAAATGTAGAGTTTTTCTTTTCGAGGGGGTCGAAAACAAAGCAGAAAAAAAAACAAAAGTGGGGACAACGATGAAAAAAAACATCGCAAAACGTTTGGGGTATTTACAAAAAATACGAAATAATACAAAAAATTCCCAATAAATGGGGAGGTTATCCGTGGAAAGAAAAACCTACGAAAAGACCACGGTAACCTCGGTCTTTAGCGTTACAGTTTGTTAAATAAAATTTCTTTTATTTAAGCAAGAAACGTGAGTAACTCTCTGTTTACAAAATTTTAAAACGTTTTATAGAATCATGGTCAAGGTGGCTTCGTCATTTATACGTGCCATTCTTGCTACATGTATCCATCTTTTTTCGAAACATTTGCTAGACAACACTTGCCTCTCTACTCTCACCTTCCTTTTCAAGTGATACTTGAAAAAGTTGATGAGAGATTGACCAGAGAGGAAAGTATTTGTCTCTAATCCTTTCAGACGCGTCCACCAGATGCATTCTTTGGCCATAGCCACAAGTACGATAAATACAGCTCTTCCTTCCCGTTTAAAGGAAGGAGGCGTGACGATATTGACGATAGACTCGGTTGTTAAACCGACTCGTCCCACACGCGACAGCAGTCGTTCGACATAAGCCCACAGCTCCGAAATGGTTGGACACTGCACGAGTGCGTGCAGAACGGTTTCATCGCTCTGACCGCATCTCGGGCAGGTCGGCCCCGCATTTCGCGAGCCGTGTCTATAGAGCTTATCCCGAACGGGTAGCGCCTCTCGGTAACACTGCCAGGCCAGGGATCTCTGGAAGTTGTCCATAGGTCCCGGCCCGAAAGTCGTCCTGAACAGGCGGGTCAGGTATTCCTCGTCGACGCCCAGGTTCGCCCCGAGATCGTCGTCGTACCTGCCCTCCACTAATCCCCTATAGAATGACTTCGTTGTGATGCAGCCGCTCAAGGTCGACCCGGGACGGCAAAGTTGTTGCAGAGCAACGCGACACTCACGGTGCCATTCGCCATTCCTCGGCCTCTATTTGATCCACGACTGCAGCTCGGTCATGGAGACGAGCTGCGGGAAAGCGCGTCGCACAAACGGCGACCACACCTGCTCACCGTCGTCTACGTAGAGCCGGAGATGTCGCAGTCTCAGCGCATGTCTGCGCATCATCACCCACGGCATGCCCAGCCCTCCTTTCAGCGGGTGTTGGCAACAAACGGATCGCCTCACCATCGGAACGCTTCCTTTCCACAAAAAGCGGAAGAGGATGCGCTCCATTTCGGTGATGGCGCGATCGGGACAAGGCACGACGGTCAGGCGGTATTCGATGACGGACGCGATGTACGCGTTCGCCACCTCCGCCCGACCTTTTAGGGACAGCTTCCTCTCGGACCATTGCCGGCAGAGAGTGGCCACCCTACTCGTTATCTCGTCCCAGTTCTTTTCCGTTTGCAGGTCCGGACCGAACCAGACTCCGAGCAACTTGACCGGACCGTCCGTCCAGCGTCCCACTACTGAGGCGCTGCCGGACGGTATGGGCTTGCTTCTCCAGGTGCCGAGCAGCAAACCCACCGACTTATCCCGGTTGATTTTCGCTCCCGTCACCGCTTCGTAGTCTTTCAGCGTCTCGCCGACAAGCTCGATGTGCTCGTGGCTAGACGCTATGACGGTGACGTCGTCCGCGTATGCCGACACGCTCGTCCCGCACCCCAGTTCTCGCGGGATGCCCCTCAGCGTCGCCAGCTTCCGCAGTAGTGGCTCGAGAGTCAATACGTACAGGAGCGGCGACAGGGGGCATCCCTGACGAACCGAACGTGCAATGTCGAAGGGTCCCGATAGACGTCCATTGACGCGAACAACCGAACGGATGCCTGTGTACAAGGCAGCCATCCAGCCGCGGAAAACGGGACCGAAGCCGGCCGCTTCGAGGACGGCCTCCAAGTATCGATGGTCTACCCTATCGAAAGCTTTGGATTGATCCAAATTGATCAGGGCCCCACCCATGCCAGGTTCCTTAACTACCCTCTCTATGATGTAGCGCATCAGATGGAGGTTGTCATGGATGCTCCGGCCCGGCACGGCGCACGTCTGCTCCGTGCCGACCAGTTTCTCGATGACAAGCGCCAACCGCTTGGCTAACACCTTGGCCAAAATTTTCATGTCTGCATTGAGCAGAGTGATGGGCCTAAAGTTATCTATGGCGTCCCCCTTGTTTGGATCTTTCTTCAGCAGCGTTACCGCTCCTCGGCTCACAAAACCGGGAATGCTCCCGTTCTGCTGCCAGTTGCAGTACACGGCCGCCAAGACTTCTCCAAACAAGTCTGGCATACAGTTGTAAAGCTCGTAGGGCAGACCATCCAAACCCGGAGATTTGTCCGTCGAGCAACCCGCCATCGCGTCCCTCACCTCCTCCGCCGTGATGACCCCTTCGCAGCACTCCGCCTCTCTTGCCGAGAGTCGTGGCAAGCTGTGCAGGTAGGCACTAAAATCCACCCTGCCTTCTCGCTCGCCACTCCTCCCGAACAGTTGGGCAAAATGCCGCTGAAACGCCTCGCACATCTTGCTCGGCTCGAGCAATTCGCGCCCCTGTTCGTCTACCAGAGACCGGATGGTGGCTCTGTTACCCCGCTGCGCCTCCGCCACCCGGGCCTCTCGTGCGGCTCCAACACCTTCATTCCTCAGAGCACGCATCCTTGCCCTGACAGCACACCCTTCGTGTTTAGCATTGAAGTGTTGGTCGAGGGCCAACCTCGCCGCTAAAACGTCGGATGCGATGCCACATCGCAATGCCTCTTCTAACTTTATCACTAGCTCCCCCTTTACTCTGTTCCTCTCTACAGCTAGTGCCCTGCTATACCTTATTGCTTCCGCCCTTACTGCTCTCTTGAGGGCAAACCACCATTTGTTGTTGACGATGGCTCCCGTCAAAGCCCTCTTTACTAACGTGCTAATCCGGTCTCTGAAAACCTGTCTCGACGGGAAAGACGCGTTTAGTTTCCAGTAACCGGGACCCTGCCTATGTGCCTTATCTAAGTCTAGCGTACACGTCACAAGTTTGTGATCCGTGTAGCTGACTATGTGGAACTGTGGACATCCTAAACTATCTCTATCTCTTGTCCTACACACTATCCTATCTAGATACGATCTCGACGACCCAATGCGGTTGCTCCAAGTCCACGTTGGCACATTTGAGTGGTCGAGTCGGTACCTGTCAGACAACTGGAAGCGTCTGAGCAGGTCTATGAGGCCTTTGCATCCCCTTCTAGTTTTGTCACTCCCCACGTAGTCCAAGGTAGCATTCCAATCCCCCACTTAAAGTAAGGGACGAGACGTTCCCAGGAATACTTCTAGACGTCGAAAGAAGTCCGACCGACCTGTTAAAGGAGGCACATAAACTGCCAGCAACCGAAAAGCGCCTCCATCGCTGCCGTCCACATCTAGGACAACCAGTCTACCCTCCGGGTCCGTAAATATCCTCTTTGCTTGGAGATCCAGACTCTTGCGAAAAAGAACCGCCGTGCCACTACCGCCCATCCTCGGCAGACAGGGAGAAAAATAAATGTTAAACTGTCCGCCAAACATGGACTTTAGGGCCCGCGGTTCATGGAGTCTGGTCTCACTAATGGCTATGATATCCAAATTGTGTGACTTGATGTCATTTAAGAGGTACCCTTGTTTCCAAGGAGACCCTAAGCCACGCACATTCACACAACCAATCTTCACCATGATTCTATTTTGGATTTTTCACCAAGGAGGCTATTGTACAATTTCTTGCACAAATATTTCTGGAATCCCCCTACCGAGTTGGGGTAAGGGGATTTTATTGTGTTGTGTAATGCTGGTGTTACATGAATAATTTTAATGTGTTTTGGCGGTGTTGTACGTGGGTGGTTGTTGGTTTTGATATCGTTATTTGTGATGTTTGTTTTAGAGTTGATGTAATTCATCAACTCTGTGTTTGTACTGTCTATTGCTGTTAGCATTGTTTTTTTTATATTACTATTGGTGTTAGTAGTATTTTCGGGAGATGTGAATCTCCCTGCTTTGTTTGTGTTTGCATTTTGTTTTGTTTTCTTCTTACTGCGCTTCCTCTTTCCTTTCGTAGCTATTTTCCACTCCTCCCCACTCTCTTCATCGGATGATGGGAGATCTGAGGAGTCAGAAAGAGGTAACGGCAAATTTTGTGCGTCTGTGTGTGTTTCTGTGAATGTTTGTGCTGCTGTTTTTATTGATGTTGGCTGCTTGTTATTTATGTGGTGTATGTGATATGGGGGAGGGAGAGGCAGTCTTGGAATTTTCTTTTTTTTCTTGTTTTTGCAGTTTCTGTTGTCTTTTCTGTTGTGGTTATTGCTGATATTTCTGTTGTTGTTTTTTGTGTTGCTGGTGGTGTTGGTAGTAAGGTTTTTCTGTTGGGGGTATTTGGTAGTTGCTTCTGTTGTTGTTGTTGTTGTTGTGGTTGTTGTTGTTGTTTTTGTTTAGCGGCCAGAGGGCAGTCCTTTTTCAGATGTGCTTCGCTGTTGCATAGGTAACAGCGAGGTCGCCTGCCCTCTACCACCACATACAGCTTGTGGTCCTCTGCCAATCTAATGTTTGGAGGAATTTTCTGTGAAGCCTCCTCCGTGATGTGGAGAAGGATTTCCAGATTTTTCCCTCCCCAGTTCTTTTCCTCTCCGACCGTAATCTCCAAAATATTTGCCTCCTCCATTTCCAGGCACACGGCCGATATCAGCCATTGGGTGTCCACCTCCGATGGCACATTTTTTATCATAACTTTGGTCACTCTCTGTCCTAGATAACTCGGTATCATTACCAAGTCATCTGTGCGGAGAGAGAGTGTCGAAAATTGTTTAGCTAAATTTGCATCCAGAAATCTCACTTGCACCGTTCCAAATTTCCTTCCCCAGGTGACATGATTCTGATAAGGCCAAATTTTTCTAAGACAAACTTCAATTTTATCTGTGCTAACATTTTCTACACGTCTGGTTTTTGTGTTTACCAGTTTATAAATGATGCACTTTTTGTTTTTCATTTCTATAATATCTTTTGGTATGTTTATTCTGACATCATCTCCTTCTTTCGTAAGAAGGGATTTTGTGTCTTTTATTTGTTTTTGTGTGAATGTCACTATTGTTCTTTTTTCCTTTAGAGCATTTGCGAAATTTGTTTTTGTTGTGCTGGCGGACATGTTCTTCTGGATATTTTTGTTTATGTTGGTGTATGTACTGCCTGGTTCAAAGGTGGTGGTAGTGGCAGCAGAGTTTGTTGAACAGGTGATGGTGTCATTGCTGAAGGCCGATAACTTTACTTCCTTGTTGTTGCTGTTGTTGTTGTTGTTGTCGTTGTTGTTGTTGTTGTTGTTGTTGTTGTTGTTGTCGTTGGTGGTGGTGATGATGGCGTCAGCAGCAGTGGTGCTTACGTCAGAGACATTTGTGACGGTTTTTACGCATGGTTTTGTAACCTTGGTTACAGTTTTGTTTTTGTTGTTGGTGTTGGTGGTGGTGTTGGTGGTGGTGGTGGTGGTGGTGAGAGGGCTGTTAGTAGCTGTACTCACAGTCTTTGTGACGTTTACAGCAACTGCGTTCCTGTCACTGCATGAGCACGCGCTATTCTGTTCTTTTTTCTCTTCTGGCATCTGAAGCCTCCGGAAATGCTTGTCAAAAGAACAAGACAAGCGTTCCAAAATTATGTTTCTCGACATTTTTCAAATGTCAAGAAGGAAATTTTTGTATTTTGCTAGGGCCGAAACTGCCCCTGGGGGTCAATTCCTGCCCTTGAAAATACACACAAATGAAGCCTAGGTGCTTCGCAACAAAATTATTTAAAAATTCCAACAAAATGTGGACAGTAAAAGGTCAAATAAACGTTTACCTTCGCAGCCGATGTGACAGCACGTCCGTGAGAAGAGACAGATAGATAGATAGATAGATAGATAGATAGATAGATAGATAGATAGATAGATAGATAGATAGATAGATAGATAGATAGATAGATGGCTGGCTGGATGCATAGATAGATAGATAGATAGATAGATAGATAGATAGATAGACAGACAGACAGATTGAAAGAGAGAAGGAGAATCATAGAGAGGGCAATGAGAGAGAGATGCATAGAAAGAGGGAATCGGGAAAGAGGGAGGCAGAGAAAGAGACAAGCAGAGAGAGAGAGAGAGAAGGAGAGACAAGATGAGAGAGAGGCAGATAGAGAGAGGTGCGGAGAGGGAGAGAGAGAGGAGGAATAGAGGGGGAGAGAGAAGGGGCAAGGTTAACCGTTTCGGATAGACAGGTATATATACAGTTCGACGGTCTGGGAGCTGGCAAGAAAAATTCAAGTTGCAAAAGAAATGAAGTAGACACAGAACACTATCTATTTACAGAAGTCTTTCAAACCAATTTTATATTGAACATAACTAAACATTGTCATTAATATAGCGATAAAGAAACACCCGTCTACTCAAATAGATGTGGAAAATTGCTATATATACAGTTAACTGAAAATAGGATGTAGCAGCCCTGACTGTATATATGTGTATGCGTGTGTGTGTGTGTGTATTTACATATATTGTTGTATTTCGGGATGTTTCAACACACGATTTCACATCAGGAATCTTGCTAAACGAATTGCGAAACGTATTTCCATATTATATATATATATATATATATATATATATATATATATATATATATATATATATATATATATAAATATATATATATAGACTTCTCTAATTATATATATTCCTAGACAAGATGCTGAATTATGAAAATACGAAAGAAATAATTCGACAGATATAGAAACATATAATAATCCACATACGCTGTATTTGTATCCTCATCCTTATATATATGTATGTGTGAGTGCATGTGTACTTGTGTGTGTGTGTACGTATGTATATATATATATATATATATATATATATATATATATATGTATATATAAATAGATGTATTCATATATGCATGTATATATATATATATTTGTATACCTACATATATATATATATATATATATATATATATATATATATATATATATATATATATATATATAATCTAACATAGTGAAGGATCACACAATGCTTTATAGTAGATTACAGGTCTCTAAATTAAAACTTTTGTAAAGAAATGGTTGACAGTGAGTTCGAAATTTTCACTCTTTAGCCTTTATCTGTCTGATGAAGGCGTGTAAGCCGCAAGGTTGCCTTTACCTTTACCGTTTTTGATTTCACCTTCGCACGAAGCATTTTCTTTTGGATTAATGCACCTATATTTATATCGAACAAAATGTAATCTGCATAAAAAATGACAACCAGCGTTTGGATTATTGCATATGATGATTATTAAAATATTTCAGGTGAAATGATGAGTTTATTAGAGATTATTTTTTAATTCTATCTATAACTATTTCTAAGTGGAATAAAGACAGTTTCAGTATAAACGAAGACATCATTGGGATCTAAGAGCGAAATGTTATCTAGAAACTTGATAAACCAAATTCGAAGTGATGCTTTTAGTATTGATGTGCAGCTTCATTAAGAGACAGACCTTAGTTCAAAGAAAAAGTATTTATTCTTGAGAAAATGTAGAACGGCAAAAGTATTGCATAAGTAAGTATGTGTGTATGCTTTTATATGTCGGTGCATATATATATATATATATATATATATATATATATATATATATATATATATATATATATATATGCACTGACATATGGGTCGGTGCGGAAGCCACGAAGCAGGCATCGTCGGGCGTCGCCGTTCGCGTTGCGGTAGCGCGTCCACCTCCCGGTCGTTTCGGCCCGCACGGTTCCTCCGAAGGTGCTCTTCGCCGAGTGTCCGAGGCGGCCGGTACGTTCACTGTGAAAAACTTAGAGTGCTCAGAGAGAGCCCCGCCGGCTTGCATACGAAAAGCATGGACTATGGTGTCAAAACGTTCCTAGACTAGCTCTGTAGCCCGCCGACAGATGGCAGTACATGATTGCGTACTTTATGAGAGTTAGCAGTGAGCTTCGTGAGGTAGTGTGCCAAGTGATATTGCTGTGTTTACTTCGCAAGTTGCAAAATTTCCGATTTTGTGATCACGTGTATGTTGTAGATTGAAATTTCTGTCATGGACAGGAAGTTGGAGCAAAGAGCCAACGTGAAATTTGCGTTAAACTTGGAAAGCCTGTTACAAAGACATCGAGCATACTTCGGCAAGCTTACAGCGATGAGGCAATAGCTCGCACGAAATGTTTCAAGTGGTACATGTGCTTCAAAAGCGGAAGAATGCTTCTAGAAGACGATGAGCGAACTGGAAGAGCTGGTACGAGCGTCAACCCCGGAAATGTGGGGAAAATTCATCAGTTTGTGCAAGGGGGTCGTCGTCGGACAATCAACGGCATTACTGATGTTGTTGGTCTCTTGTATGGGTTCGTGCAAGCAATCCTAACTCCTGAATTGAATGTGTGGCATGTCTCTACCAAGTTTGTCCTTAGCTGACCACTAAGCAGAAAGACCATCACTTCGAAGTCTGTCAAGGTCTCTGTCAGCGTGACTCAGATGATTTATCTGTTATATATAGAGGATCATCAACAGTGGCATGAGTTAGTTCTATGGTACGACCCAGAAAGGAAGCAGTAATCATCACAATGGAAGAGCCTTTCATCTCCACAACTTAAGAAGGCATGACAGAGCCGCAGCTCAAGCAAGAGCATGTTCATGGTTTTTTTTCTTTTTTTTTTTATTGACATCCGCATTATTGTTCATCAAGAAATCTTCTCACAAGGTCTGATCATCAACTGCGAAGTTTTAAAGCTTTTCAGAGAGGACATTCGGCTAAAGTAACCGCACCTGTGGAGCGCGAAGAACTGGATTCTTCACCAAATTTAGTTCCTGCGAACTTCCATCGCTTCCCCCAAATCAAAATACAGCTCATAGGTTGTCGTTTTAGCAGAGTTGTTGAGGTCCAGAGCGAATCACAGAAGGTCCTCGACTTGCTTCTTCTGATGAAATGGCCTTTAATAGAGCGTGGAAAGAACTATGAAGAGAAATGAGAGCAATTTGTTTTCCGTATTTATTTCAACTAATATATATATATATATATATATATATATATATATATGCAGTACATATTCAAGCAGATGTACACACACGTATATGCATGTATGTAATGTATGTATATATATTATATGTGTGCGTCATTGTTTGTATATATAGTGTAACATTGCAGTTAAACACATGTCATCAAAACTCCAGGTGGGTTAACGTGCAAATTTTGTCACAATATAATAATGATAAATACATGTAGTGTAATTGGCATTTTAAACTTTATAAAACAGAAATGTTTCAGAAGATAACTATCATCGTTTCGTGAGGCAATTACCCAGGTATCATGATATAATCTGTTCATCTCTTCAACAAAGCGTGGCATAATATTTGCCGTAATATATATATATATATATATATATATATATATATATTCCAGCTACGCAATTTACATCCTGCATTGTCAGCATGGTAGAAAGGAGAACGATAGTGTGCAGTAGTAGGATGATGTTGATAGACATACAGATAGATAAATAGATTGATAGGTAGATAGGTAAATAGGTACTTAGAGAGATAAGTAGATGGATAGATAGATAGATAGATAGATAGATAGATAGATAGATAGATTGATAGATAGATGACTTGTGTGAGAATCCTCAGTTCATATTCATGAACTCTCATGTACCCTCAAACACTCTTGTAACCGCCCACATATATTCAGTAGAGAAGAGGTTAATACGCAGAAATAACACGACAACAGCACACACACTCACACATACACACACACACACACACACACACACACACACACACACACACACACACACACACACACACACACACACACACACACACACGCATATTCTTTTCGTTCTTGATAATGCGTATGTTTTTGTTTTGTAGTCATTTAGCAAATTTAAATGATTCAAGTATAACTAGTACGACTGTGATGCTTTCTTTTGTCATGTTAACATCGTAGTTGATTTCAATTCAGTGTTGCTTTGATTATATTGATATATCGTTTTAATCACATTTAGCATATCATTTTTTTCTTTTTATTTTTGTGCATGGGTATCTGTGTAAAGAAAGAGCATTTTGTCAAGGGTTATAAACGTTTTGATGTGTTAGTCCTCATAAAAACGGTTTGCTCTTTGTATTCTACTACGACAAAATCGATAAGATGGTTAATATTTAGAATGGGTCGATATTTAAAGGATATATTCCTGAATGACAAGAAAAGAAAATACATTGTTGAAGGAACTGATTTGAATAAAGTTTGATTAAAGAACAGGTAACGATCGGTAAAAAACATGGACGCTAAAATGAAATTTGGAGAGTATTTTCAAGTGACTGATGGTAACGATACAGTGTTTAAGTTCCATATTGCCATTAGTTTAACAATATTTTTGTTCGTAAACCATTATGGTTCTGTAATGAAATTATAGTGATTATCCATGATATAAATTCCAAATCGGTGAAATTGATCCAAGAAACGCGAAGTTCATATGAAGATGTATAATGTTGTATCATGAAAGGTTGTTGGCACTCCATCGCTTACGACGTCGAGTGTTCCAGTTGATCCGATCAACAGAACAGCCTGCTCGTGAAATTAACGTGCAAGTGGCTGAGCACTCCACAGACACGTGTACCCTTAACGTAGTTCTCGGGGATATTCAGCGTGACACAGCGTGACAAGGCTGACCCTTTGAATTACAGGCACAACAGAAACAGGAAGTAAGAGTGAGAGAAAGTTGTGGAGAAAGAGTACAGCAGGGTTCGCCACCACCCCCTGCCGGAGCCTCGTGGAGCTTTTAGGTGTTTTCGCTCAATAAACACTCACAACGCCCGGTCTGGGAATCGAAACCGTGATCCTATGACCGCGAGTCTGCGGCCCTAACCACTGGGCCATTGCAATATTCACAAAATAATTGCAATATTATAGTCCACAGCAGATTTAAATGACTGCAGTTTTTTGAAATAGTTGTGTGATATGAGCACCGAAACAAAATGTATCAGTGTGATTCTAATGCCACAAGATAATGTTTCGCCTCATCGAACCAATACAAACTATTTTATATTTAATCATATTATTAAATGATGGAGCCTTCATTAGTCTGGGTAATGAGTATTCAGTTGTTTACATTTCTACGCACGAATTTAACGTGTAAATGGGTGAATATTCTTCAGATGTGTGCTCACCTGATGCAATAGGTAGTGTGATTCAATGTGGCACAGTTTAACAAGGCTGTAGCTTTGAATTACATATATATAATCCAAGTAGAAAAGAGAATGAAGTGAAGAGACTGATACTTTATATATCAACCGCAAATGGATGGAAAGCAAAGGCGATCTGTCTGTGTGAGATGTGAACCTAGAATGCAAACAATTGGACGAATGCAGCAAAGTATTCAATCCGCCTCTCATTGATGCCGTCATTTATTTGTGAAAGAAAAGCATCAGTAATCGGAGTAACTAGAGACATTCTTGATGAAGATGTCAGCGCGGTTATAATTGTTTCACTCTATAAATTCTGAAAATGTATCTCACATTGCAATTATTGTTTTCGCAACAGTAGTGAGAACGAAAGCAATTACACCAAAGATGGGTGACATCAAATTATGTTGTTGATAATGGTAAATGCTACAACAAGGAAGACAATGATGATGATCATGATGGAGATAATGAGAAGGATGATGATGATGATGATGATGATGATGATGATGAGTAGGGTGGTGGTGGTGGTGGTGGTGGTGGTGGTGTCGGCGATGGTGATGATGAGACGCCAATGACGAAGACGTTGATAATCTTTAGGAGAACATAGATATAAACCTGGTGAATCGAGTCAAAACCGATGATGACGTCATAGTTATTATGCAATGCACTGAATAATCATTTGTCGCAGATGAATAAAAGATACATCTAACTCTTGTGCAACTAGCGATAATTTAATGAAAATGTAGATTAAATGAGTAACTGTCATCAATAGTGACGTGATTTCACATAGCATAGCTGCATTGGTGAAAGTTCGTCTTAATACATTACGTGAATGATAAATGCTAGACAAACTGTCTTTGAAGAATCCAAAATAAAATTTTCAGCATTCCAGTGACTGGAGACAATTGAAATTGACTGCAATTGATAGAAATGTCATAGTAATCTTTTTAATTTGATATTCACAGAGCTTAATGTCAGCGTTCCTATCTACATCAGTAGTAGATTCTTTGCACCCCAGAACTTGGAATTCAATGTTTATAATGATTCTCTACCTTTTAACAAATGTGATTATATACTGTATATAAGTAAGAATGGATTCCGTTCTTTCTCTTATGCTTGCTCATTTTACACCACGTTCAATCATGTTGCCATCATAGTTAATGATTTGGAAGGACAAATTTTAATTGTAGCTGTTTCAACAAAATAGTTTAGGGATGATGTGAGTGCAAAGATTCTGTGTCGGGAACATTGATATATTAAATAAGACATTAAGTACAATAATATTAGATGCTAAATACAGTAATATTGAACGTTATAACATCGAAGACGAAATTATTATACTAGTATCAGTGGTTAAAGATTATATGGTAGTAAGCAGTTAGTGTACAATAATCGGTGTTGTAATGGTTTCAAATTTTGGCACAAGGCCAGCAAATTTTAGGAGTTGAGATAAGTCGATTACGTCGACTACAGAGTTCAACTGGTACTTATTTTATCGACCTTGGAATGGTGAAAACAAAGTCGACGTCAGCGGCATTGGAACTAAGAACGCAAATACAGACGAAATGCCGCTAAGCATTTTGTCTGACGTGCTACGATTCTGCTAGCTCACTGTCTTGTAATAATAATAGTTATAATAATAATAATAATAATAATAATAATAATAATAATAATAATAATAATAATAATAATAATAATAGCAATAGACAAGTCCAAGAGCGCGATGCGATTGCAATAGATATTTTATTGGTTGAGCGATATTTCGACTGCAAGCTTGTCTTTGTCGAGTTCAAAATAAGAAGTAATAAAAATTCAAAATTCTAGAAATTCAAATCTAAAATATCAACGGGAGCAACCAGCGTCCAAGATTTTACGGTCAGAAAGAAGAACGCCTGTATTTTATCGTCTCCCTAAAATACACAAAATGTTCCAAAGATTTCCGCCAATGCGCTCAATTTGCAGCAGATATGGATGCTGTACAGCCAAGATTTCGGAATGGCTGTATGGCTTCCTACTCCCTGTTGCAAAAAGATCAAGTTCCTATATTCTGGATACTCTTGATTTTGTGTCTAAAATCAACAACCTTTTTAAGCATCGAAGCCTTGTCGAAACTGTTTTTTTGGTAACCATGTATGTTTCTTCCTTATATCCTAATAATGACCACGATGAAGGGATAGAATCCGCGTATGCGCGCAAGCACATACAAATGCGCGCACGCACACCGACGTGCATGTGCATATATGCATATGCTCACTCACACTCACGTGAAACATATACGTGCACACACACACACACACACACACCTACCGATTCGATATTGCTGATTTCTATGCCTCTATCTCTAAGGAACTGCTAGATAAAGCCTTCACCTTCGCAAGAGAATTTATAGAAATTTGTTCACAAGATAAAGACATAATCTTCCATGCTAGAAAGACTTTACTCTTCACTGAAAGCGCAGAGTGGGTCAAGACTATCGATACAGAGGGTGCTTTCAATGTGAACATGGGGTCATATGATGGAGCAAGCATATGCGACTTCATTGGACTATTCCTACTCGATACGTTGGGCAAGACTTTTCTTGGTGTATATTTCGCCATTTACAAAGATGATTCCCTAGCTGTAACCACAAATACCAATGAAACAGCACAAGATCGGCTTAGGAAGGGCATTATCCAAATGATGAAAACTTTCGGTCTTAGCATAACTACAGCCGGTTGTCAAATTCCTAGATGTATCCTTAGATTTAAATAAGAATATTTACAAGCCCTCTAGAAAGCCCAACGATAGACTTAGTTATATTAATGTAGGTTCCTACCATCCCCCCATAGTATTTAAAAATTTAGTTAAAATCATTAGCAAGATAATTTCTAGCCACTCCTCCAATAGGAACATTTTTAATAGCGTTGCTACAATATATAATAAAGCTCTAAAAGATAGTGGATTTAGCGAGGAAATAACCTATACACCTGTTACCAATCCAGAAATAAAGAAAAGGAAACATAGGAAGAGGAAAACTATCTGGTTCACGCCCCCTTACTCACACGAAGTGACCTTTAATATAGGTAAATATTTCTTATCACTTATAGATAGGCATTTTCCAATCAATCATAATTACAGGAAGCGCTTCAATAGGCATGACCTAAAAATTAGATTTAGCTCAACTACTAATTTAAAAAATATAATTGCACACAACACACAAAAACAACAAAATGAAACCAGCTGTTCATGCAGGGATAAAAATTTGTACCATCTAAATGGAGCTTGCATGTCCGAAACCATCATTTATGAAGTCACCGTACACTCTACAAACACTAAGGACATATATATATATATATATATATATATATATATATATATATATATATATATATATATATATATATGTATACACACACACACACACACACACACACACACACACACACACACACACACACACACACACACACACACACATATATATATATATATATATATATATGCACACATAAATAACAATTTAAACTTTTCAAAACTCACAGGTTTGTGCCAATTCATGATTGTCTAACTAGTAATAGTCAGAAGACTAAATGTGTAATTCGTGTATATTCACCAGATGAAAACGTCTTTTTTTTTTCACATAGTGTAATATCCCTATTCATCATTAAAAAAGCTTGTTAGAAGCAGCTATAGGGAATTAACTATTATCCATCTGTTGCTTTTTTTATTTATTATTCACCTTAATTGGAATCTGCTATTAGCGTGAATCCAGAGTCTATTAAGTGTAGTACAATTGGTGCAGTGTGTTCCTAAATGCAGCTTTGAGATTCAGTCTGTTGCCGTTAATCGTATGTACGACTGGAATAAAAATCTGTTTATACTTTGGTATGTAGCTATCTGTTCCTATGCTTTGGTAATGTACAAAATCAACACTTATTTAATACAACCCGTTACTTTTCCATTAAAGTGCCTGATTCCCTTGAATCCTGAACTCATATATAAGAGAGACTGAGACAGTCAGATATTACTATGCAAATATTCTTTTAAAAATCTTTTCATTTAATTTTTCCAAAATTTAATAGTTTTCCATACTTAGAGTTGAAAAAATCTCAATGACTGAAACCGGTACTGAAATGTTTTTATGATAAAATTATTTTAGTATTTTCTACCATGACTTATTTTCCTTATACACACACACACACACACACACACACACACACACACACACACACACACACACACACACACACACACACATACACACACACACACACACACACACACACACACACATATATATATATATATATATATATATATATATATATATATATTCTCTTATTCTTTTACTTGTTTCAATCATTCGACTGGGCCATGCTGGAGCACCAGATTTAGTCGCACGAATCAGCCACAGAACTTATTCTTTGTAACCTAGTACTTATTCTATCGATCACTTATTGCCGAACCGCGATGCTACAGGGATGTAATCTCACCAATATTTTAAGTGACGGTGGGGGTACAAACACACACACACACACACACACACACACACACACACACACACACACACGTATATATATATAAATATACATATATATATATATATATATATATATATATATATATATATATATATATACGTGTGTGTCATGTCTGTGTGTGTATGTATAAATATATATATATACAGGGTATTTGGGCTAAAGTTGACGATTTTTTTTATGTGTCCAATTTTCATGAACAATTTCAGGTATTGGTGAATAGCCAATCGCATTGGGGAGCATTAAGAAATGTAAGACATGACATGAACAGCTTGGACGGAGACTAGGAAACCATAGCCAGCAAAATTTAGGATTTATGAGGTTCTTGGTTATGTAAGACTTCTGGCTGCTACTTTGAGAATATTGAGCATCTATGTAAATTCTTTCTGACTCTCGGGTTTAAATTACCTATGCACAGAGATAGTAAATGTATTACATGGTCCAAGTTTGATCGTATATATATATATATATATATATATATATATATATATATATATATATATATATATATATATATATATATATATGTATGTATGTATGTATGTATATATGTGTGTGTGTGTGTGCGTATGTGTATGTATGCGTATGTATGTATATATATATATTATATAAAGAGAGAGAGAGAGAAAAATAGAGGGGTAAATAGTTAATTAGATAGATATTACGTTTTCTTTTCTCTCGTATTACGTTTCCTTTTCTTTCTCTCTCTCCATCTCTATGTCTTTCCCTTCTCCCTCTCTATACTTACTACTCTCACCATATATATTAAACTACAACAATCGGTTTATATTCTGAAATATTTTAATAGAAGAGGGTTTTGCGTAACGGAGGCATCTCCTATCATGTGTTACCAGACCTGGAACGTAGTACTAGATAATTTGAAATTATCATATATATATATGTGTGTGTGTGTGTGTGTGTGTGTGTGTGTGTGTGTGTGTGTGTGTGTGTGTGTGTGTGTGTGTATCTATGTGTGCGCACATATATGTGTGAATGTATATATATATATATATATATATATCTGTAAAAATATATGACACTTATTCGGTAGCCATGATAAAACTCCGAGTTTCGGATGCCGGGGTGGAAGCCCACGCCAACATCTCTTCGGTTATCCGGCCATTGAAAATTCCTGTGAAAAATGACCGTTAAACAAAGAGAAATTACGGTCATTTTTCACAGGAATTTTCAATGGCCGGATAGATGTTGGCGTGGAGAGATGTTGGCGTGGAGAGATGTTGGCGTGGAGAGATGTTGGCGTGGAGAGATGTTGGCATGGGCAGCCGAAACTCGGAGTTTTATCATGGCTACCGAATAAGTGTTACATATTTTTACATATAAATTCCTCTATTTACATAATTTCGAGGTCTCTTTCATTCTTTTGTTGTCCTTCCTATCAATATATATATATATATATATATATATATATATATATATGTAATACCTCGTTCAGAGATTTAACATATATATATATTTATATATATATATATATATATATATATATATATATATATATATATATATATAGACAGAGAGATAGATAGATAGATAGATAGATAGATAGATAGATAGAGAGAGAGATAGATAGACGTGTGCGTGCATATTTGGCTAAAAGAATATGAGATACATTAGAGATATATGAATAGAGAAATAAATAGATACATTGAAGAAACAGCATTTAAAGAATTAATAAATAAGAGAACCAGAATGAAATTCAAAGCTGATATGATTAATGTCTAAAATAATACTCAATGTAAAAAAATAGTGTGGAAGATTACATTCAGAATTTCCTCGGACTAATTAACACCATCTTTACAGAATCGGAAACCGAATAGGAAGAATAACATAAATGGAAGCATAGAATTATAGTTCGTGCAAATCATAGGAATTCTATATAAAAAATAAAAATATTATTGCTGCTTTAAATGCAAATAATCTCTGTAAAAATTATCAGGCTGGTTTTTACGATTGCTAGAGAAGAAATTTCAGCTTTTATACAATGTTGATGGAAGAGATGAGAAAAAAGTAGAAATTAAAACTCACAATAAAGAAACGAATAAATGGAAAGTTAATTTATTAAACTTCTGTGACCAAACATTCTGTCTTTTATAGATCGCTGTTAGTCGATATTCTCTGCAAGTTTTAATGTCAATCAAAGGAAAAATTCAACGCATACTTCTGTCAAATGATAATTACACAATGAAATCGAGGTTAAAATAAGAATGAAATGAAAGACCCTACATAGAAACCCAGCAAAAACTCATTATACTTTTAAGCAATATTTGAACTATAAAGGACATTTTAAAATGGAAATTATTCAAAATTTAACATTAAGTAAAAGGAAATATCTTTTTGTTTTTCGTTTTGTAAATATTACTATATAAATTGATAAAAATGGGAATAAAAAGATAGTCAGAGTATTCTTTTCGGAAAGATGCTAATTTTGTGAAAATGAAAATAGGATTATAAAAATCGTGATTCAATGTGTATTGATTAAATGTTAAAATGAAAAATGAATCCAAATCTCTATTTTTGTTGTACTTTTGTTTCGATTAGTAATAAGAGAAACTGAAAATTAAACCTTGTTGATACTGTGTTTTATGATGCATCTCTGTCAGATGCACACACACACACACACACACATACACACACACACACACACACACACACACACACACACACTCGTATGTATAAATATATGTATATGTATGTATATGTATATCTTTGAGTATATATGTGTGTGCATATATATACATATATGTATGTACATATATATATTTATATGTATGAATGTATATATGTATACATATATATTCATATGTACATATAGATATAGATATTTATGTACATACATGCATAATATATGTATTATATATGTATGTACATAAAAATCTATATCTATGATCTTTTCCGAGATATCATAAACTAAACCAGCTCTTCAGTGTTGATAATTCAGTATTCTGAATACTCCGACGAATTCGATAGCGTTATTCATTCTATGCGTATTTTTGACAATAAGACCAGTTCTCTTCTATCGTATATCATTATGATATCTGCTATAATAAATATTTTCACTATAAAATGTTTCTGCTTCCGTATTTTTATTCTCCTCTCTATTCTGTCATTTATGCTTTGTTTATTTTGAGATGTTCCTTAAAGAATGGAAAACGGTACGTTTCATTATATGTTTTCAACTTGTTTCTGTCATAAATGATACGACCTTATTATATGATATAAGTACTACTATGTACATATACCTGTGTATATGCGTGCTGTGCCGTGTATGCATGTAAATGAGGCAGTTCAATTCTTGTAAATATCAACAGCAAAATTGTGTGGGGACGACCATGCAGCGCCAGCTGTTGTGACTGGACGGGCGATTAGAATCCTACAATATATTGGATGCCCTTCATAGTAATGTGCAAACGAAGTGAGAAATAACGCAAGTGATATCCAAATGAGGATGTTTTAAGGATGAGCAAGGTGAGGCCTGACAATTGATGTGATTTTTACTTCTGACCGTGTCACATGGCGGCAGCTGTGTAGGGATGGGTTCTCTCTAGAGAACCACAAGACAGCATAACAGATCCCAAATTTAGTGCCACCGATACCACCACCACCACCACCACCAATACCACCGCCACCGCCGCCGCCACTGCCGCCGCCACCGCCGCCACGACCGCCACGACCGCCACCGCCACCGCCGCCGCCACCACCGCCACCACCACCACCACGATTGGTGTGTAACCGAGGAAGTTACGATTGATCACATGATGTATTATTAAATATTGAATGTATATGTGAATTTATGTGTATATATATATATATATATATATATATATATGTCGATATGATATAGCTGGTAAAAAAGAAAAGAGAAAATAGATTTACAAACGAATTGAATGCCATTTAATATATGGGATTTCTGTGTTTCTTCTTTATATATTAGTCCATATTTTCTCTCTGTTTCTTTTCGCAGACCCTCGCTTCCAACATACATGCATACACACACACACGCACGCACACGCACGCACACACACACACACACACACACACACACACACACACACACACACACACACACACACACACACAGATATATGCGCGCGCATACCCTTATTTACATTTTTCATCCTCATTTACACATTTTCATTCATACTCTTGCCGTTAGTTACAAGCTCATTCTATCGTTTGCAGTATGTGTATCTATATTCTATTATCTTTCTACTTGCGTTCTTCTCCACATTTCTCAAATATTTTCTCACGTTATGTAGAATATTGTTGGCAAGTTTATTAAGATGTCAGCTATAGCTTTTTCGTACGTCCTTTTTCACGATATTGTAAACAATGTCGTTAAATGCAAATTACATTTAGTGCCGTGGCTAATATTATGTGAAAATCGAAAAAAAAAAAAATTAAGGAAAATAAATTAAAATCGATCAAAATATATGAAAAGACGTAAAAACAACAGATTCTTCTCTTCGTTGCGTGTAGAAATAATGAGGCTAGATGTACTCTTAAGAAACATAAAATGCAGAAAAACGTAATGTTTTGCATAGGTGGCAAAATAACATTTAAAATGCATGTCATTTACTGCAATAAATTAAGAAATAGATCATTATCTTCTTGACAAAAGAGGAAACAGATTGCATCGTTTGGAGAAATATATTCTTTGTGATGACAGCTCAAAATGTTGATGCTACAAGTTGCATCAAAAGAAAAATAACGAATACGTTAAATAACGTTTGTTGTAAAGTGACATCGTAGCCACAATGCTATATCCTTTATTCGATTTTTCTCAGGCCAGATGGAATTAAATAAGGATACTTAGTGTGTTATAAATCTTCAGATTAATATGACAATTGAGTTAAATTTTAGGAACCGATCTTTGTTTCTTGAGCTTCTGGTCTCCATATGGTCCTGGTACCTGTTTTACCCAGCCGTTAGAAGTAAATACAGATTATAAAAAGGTTTAGTCTTATCCCTTTTTTTTTCGATTTTTCTCAAGCCAGAGATAATTAAATAAGGGTAGTTTGTATGCAATAGATCCTCACATTAATGTGATAATTGATTTAAATTTTAGGAATCTATCTTACTTTCTTGAGCTTCTTGCCTCTATATGGCACTGGAACCTGTTTTATCCAGCCGATAGAAGTAAATACAAGTTATAAAATGTTTAGTCTCACAAAAATGTTTTATTATAGTATATGTGCTACGTTACTTGGTAATAGTTGAAGCAGCAATTAACCAATCAGAAAACTTTTACACTGACAGACGATCTGGAATAAAAATGCATCCTGCCGTCCAAAGAAAAAAGAACACATTATGTAATATAGCTGTAAATACGATATGCCTGAAAAGACAAGACAAAATGGGTCATTACTGAAAATCCATTACTTATCGATCTACTCAATCAACGCTGATTTGAGTTAAATGACACTACCACCACTACCACCACCTTCAACACAGGCAACCAGAACAACAGCGGTAGCAGATTAACGAATTTTGTTGTGTTGGATTTTGTTAGGTAGGTTACGTCTCTAACAAGCTCGTTGTGTGAATTTTTGACATATTTCGATCTAACAAAGCTCTGGCATAAACCATCTCCTGTATAATATACTTCACTAACTTTGGTAATTCTAATTTCAAGTCAGAATAAGGAATGAACTGTGTTTTGAGTACTATTTCCGGTTATTTGCGTCAAATCGATCCAAAGAATTTGTACCACACGCTTTCATCAACAAACTGTGTATGAATGTGTATTAATTATGTCTGACATACATAAATACACAGTGCTTTTTTTTTTTTTTTTTTTTTTTTTTGATGAGCTGCTCCACATCGGTCACCGGAGTGATATTTGTTCACTTTACAGAGTGTCTGAGTGTCGGTTAGGTGTCTGGAATGGGACGGCTTACCTCATTGGCAGGTAGAAGCTCTTTAACCTTGGTTGGTAATCTACCTAGGAGAAGGAAATCTCCGAAATAAAACCTGAGGCCTTGGAAATTCCTGGTTTTGTCAATTCTCTTGTCACACCGGTGAAAGTCTTCTTGGGCTAATAAGTGGGGGTAGTGCAGTGCAAGCTACACCCACTAAAAATTATTCATCTGCACAGGTACTTCCTGTACTCCAAATCTTATATATATATATATATATATATACAGTATGTGTGTACACTATATAACATATGATGAATAATCGATAGAAAGGCGTAAGCGTGGCTGTGTAGTAAGATGTTTGCTTTCTAACCAGATAGTCTTAAATTCGATCCCACTGCGTGGGACTTTGGGTTGGCGTCTTGTACCATTGACTCGGATAGGCCAAAACCTTGTTAGTAGATTTGGTGGACGGAAAGTGAAAGAATCTCGATCTCTCTTATGCATGCATGCATACATACATACATACATACATATATATATATATATATATATATATATATATATATATATATATATATATATATATATATATATATATATATATATATACATATACATATACACATATACATATAAATATATATATATGCATATGTATATATGTGTATATGAGTATGAATATATATATGTATATGTGTATATATATATATATATATATATATATATATATATATATATATATATATGTGTGTGTGTGTGTGTATGTGATGTGTGGTTATCTGCCTCTATGTGTGTGAGTGTATGTGCGCCTCTGTCTTTCTGCCTGTATGTATATGAATGAACATAAAACCATTTGACTAAGAATTAGTTTTCTTTTCTCCTACTTTGTTTCCCTCTAAGCAGTTATGGCAGTAAAAGCTGATTAAGTCATTTTATCTAAACGAGTACGCAAGATTTCCACGTTTATATTTGAAATTTTTGATATTTCTGTAATATCATTTGCTTTCATTCATTCCCTAACTTGATAGACATATAACAATAAGTCAGCCGACACTAAAAATCTGTTGTAAGACATAAATTTATCGATGTACCTAATGAGATCCAGACTGATGGGTCGAAACATGTTGTACACAATAAAGATCTAATACTGAATCCATCTCTTGTTAATTAATATCATATATTCCACCCAGAGACTGCCCCACAGTACGGCCTCTTTGAAATTCGGACAGTTCTAATACGGCCTCTTTAAAATTCGGACGGTTCTTTTGTACGTGGCATGATTACACAGTCACATATAAAATCTGAAACATAAAAATGCCAATTAATAAAAAATATAAACCTTTTTAAGCTAAACATAAGACTGTTTTATGTGGGTGTCTATTTACTTCTGTCATGTCTGTATATATATATATATATATATATATATATATATATATATATATACAGACCACAACTCAACATACCCTAACATACTCCCCCGGGTACACACCCACAACAAACACACAGAAACACACACAGCTGTACAAAATCACACACGAATACAATGCTAACATTCCAAGAAAAAACACATACATATACACACTTGAAATAGGATTCTAGCAAGCATAACCAATAAATATCTCTAAAAGTCCATTGCATTTTCAAACCTTCTTTCCTATACGTTTATATATATATATATATATATATATATATATATATATATATATATGTTTTTTTTTTAAATATTTTGACCTCAGCTGATGAAACTGTTTAGGGTTAGTGCTGGACATCTTGTTTTGACAAAATAACTGCTGATACTCGTCATACAAACGGGTACTTTGTTAGTTTGGTATGCTACTTTTTCTTTTCCTTTTTTACGTATTTAAAAAAGCTTAGCAAATGAACAGTCGTGATGGCAGTTGCAGCATACATGGAAGCATAGCAGGGTCTCATAATATATTGGTGGAAATATTTAGTAAGGTATGGAAAGTATAGAAAATAAGGCTTAAAGGGGTGGCTCCTTTAATCTCCAAAACTAATTAAATGGCTATCCTGAAAACTACAGACCGATAACTTACTTTCTTACATTGGACAAAACCATAACTGCAATAACATCGAGAATGATTTTAAACAGTGATGGCGCGTGGCTTAGTGGTTAGGGTAATCGGTTCGCGGTGAGTTGTGATCTTGAGTAAGAAACCTTAATTGGCATTGCTCCAGTCCACTCAGCTGGCAAAAATTAGTAATATCTGTAATTCAAAAGGCCAACCTTGTCATATACTATGTCACGCTGAATCTCTCTGAGAACTATGTTAAGTGTATGCGTGTTTGTGCAGTGCTCAGCCACTTGCACGTTCATTTCATAAGCAGGCTGTCGTAACCGACGGAATACCAGTTTGGTTTTAAGCAGATGTCACCAAATGACTACTAAATCCCAGAGCTTAAACACACAAACATACAAAAACCGCTCTTATAATCATTGTACACATATTAGAAAGATATAAAATCAGAACGAAACACTGCGTACACGCAAAACATTGAAAGTTGCGGTAGGTTTTGTGGTGGAAAATACGACGATTTAAAAGAAAGTTAAAGTAATAAGTACTTTTTTGTTATAGTCAGAAAAGAGAGAAGAATCGATTTGTTTGAAGTAACTTACGGGTACTTTATTTCATAGATCTCAAAGGTGGAACGTGAACGACTTTTAACCTCCAAAGCTGATAAAGTGACATAACAATATAATGCGAGACATCCACTAGAATGGTGACAAGGACATCAATACAAAGGGAAAATACCTGCAATTTACATTTATAAAATACAAAATACAATCTAAACGCATTTATAACAAAATACACATCTATAGGTTTGAAACCTTTAGAAACAGTGTTATGAACGTGCTTCTTCCTTTCCTATAACCCGGAAAATTTATCTCCAGTGTAGTTAAATAGTATTACGCTTTTATTAATTCAGTTCTATTTTTGTTTGATTTTTTGTTTTTTTTTGTTTTTTGGCATCGATAAACTTGATAGAATTGGCTTCGGTAGAACGTGTATTCATGAAAGATTTCATTTTAAAAGAGTTATACTACAAATTCCTTTCATATAAGTATTTATAGATTTGACAAAATGTTTTCAGTTATCGTTATTCTTCTGATGACGTTTTGGACACATGAAAAAAGAAATAAAAAAAAATCTGCTACGTATTTACACAAACGGTTAGGCGCATATAACCACACATTCGCCTCTGTTCAAAAACAAATACTTATATAGCTTATGTAAACACAAGAAGTTATAAAGGTATGATCATAGCAACTATAACTATGCGTGTGTATGTGTGCATGTGTGTAAGCTAAATATGTTTTTGTAACATTATGAATATATACATATATATATATATATATATATATATATATATATATATATATATATATATATATATATCTGTGTGTTGTTTTATTCGTATTTCTACATTGCATAAGAATGTATGGTATAGCGGATGTTATTCTCTCTATACTTTTGTTTATAATCCAAATATTTATGAATATGTTTATATGATTTGAATGAATGTTATCAATTCCTTCCTTATTCAACTTTACTCTGGATTTACATGGCTATATAGGATGATTATTAGAAAAGAAGCAAAATTTGGTAAGCCTTAGCAGAATGAACATTGCCTAAATGTATAATTATATGGAAAGAAAGCAATACGAGGTTTGAAATATATTTCAATAGAATCATAAGAAATATGATTGATGAAAATGTAGAAATAATTCCCGAGTTATTTCTAATCTGTGCGTGGCACGAAACAATTTTGGTCTCAGCATTATAAATCTTCTGAAAAGCCTAATTAACGCACCTAATCACAGTGAATGCATCATATAACTGTGAGCTAGGTATGTACTGAAATAAACCTTCACAGACAAATACAACACAAGCACAAGCATACACAAGCGCACACACGCACATACACATAGACATGCACACGCACATACACACACACACATGAAATGATCTAGATATGCTAAAGCACCTATGAAAAACAATCAATGAAAACACTGTCATGTTTCCTTGGATGTTGTGGACCTTTACACTAATATGCCACACAATTATATTATTGAAGCAATGAATTTCTGACTGGAAAAATATCCAGATGTGCCAGAGAGAATCAACCATAAATTTATAAATGAAGATTTAAAATTTATCCTGCAGAACAATTACTTCTTATTTGATCCCAGTTACAACCAACAAAAATGTGGAACTGTGATGGAAACATGAGCAGCCCCAGTTCTTGCGAACCTAAAGATGGAATATATAGAATTAACTATATATCAAGTATCATTACAAAAATATGGATACTCGTTTTACCAAATATATAAGAGAGAACTGGCAAAATATCCAGATGACTGCTTTGTCCTTTGGAATGGGAAAATTGATAATCTTTCCGAATTTAAGTCGTGGCTCAATGGTATAAATCCAAACATTAAATTTGCAATAGCCTACAGCAAAGAGCAACTTCTATCCTTTGATATTTTTAAAAAATAGTCAATAATCAAATTGAAACTGAAACGTACGACGAAAATCGTTATCCACACATGGAGGGTAACAAAACGAAATTATACACTCCATTTGAAAACATTACCCTATGTTTCTACACACAACCCTAGAAACAAATGGCACTGTTATTCAAAATTTTCTTACGCTTACTAAGGACACTAAGATGAACCACATTTTACAAACACATATTCATCGGAGGCAAAAAGAATCACTTAAAAGAATACTGATATTATACCCAACAACAACAGAACCAAGTGTTGAAAGATGTAGGAGGGGGGGGGGTCGAAGCTGTGGAACTTGTCTCAACCTATCGGAAGAAAGAGATTCATAGTTATGACTGATTTTACCTGTGCATCCGAAAATTTAATTTATGTGGTAACTTGGTCAGAATGTCTCTCAGACGGAGAACAAGTCTTCATAAGGAACAGATCCGTTTCCCAAGGTGTAGAAAATACCATTAAGCGAACTCATTGAGAGATGTGTGGAAAATCTCCAACCAAACTTCACTGTTTCCCTCACTTTGCAATGCAATTAAACAACATCTGTAAAGCAACAGCTAAATAAAGAGAACCTATTAATTGAAAACTGCGAATCATGCCTGAATATGATCACCTTAACCAATTTTGGACTTTGTAAATATGTTAATTCATGTACACATAACCAACTTAGTAAATATTTTACTTCATGAATTTATAACCTCTCCATCAAGACGAATTACCTCCCCTGCTTCTAATAGCAATCACATATTACCTACCCTTCGATTTATTTACCCACTAATTCATTTACAAAACGACTTCCCTGTTACTAACATGGAATACAATCTCATAATACAATGAAATTATAATCTTTTCACTAATTTCTAAGGCATGATAAAAATACACACACACACACACACACACACACACACACACACACACACACACACACACACACACACACACACACACACACACACACACACATGCACACACACACAAAGGTTACAAATCTTATTCAGGGACAGCAAATCCTATGAATGTAATGGTTAGTTACCTATATAAAGAATATTAAACATTACAAATAATACTCAACAGCAAGGTAACTATGAAAACCGTGGTTTATATACATTTATTATAATAAGATGAGAAAATAGAGAGGTTATTAATAAATTATTATTCATTAATTAAAAAAATGGACAAACTTCCCTTACAGCTGTTTCAATTTCAGACCTTCAGAAAATTAATTAATTAAATTAAAAATTATTTGAAAATTCAGTTAGTTAAAGATATGTATATATATATATATATATATATAAAAGATAAACAAGAGTGAAAAAACTACAGAAGGCTTGTGTTACATGGTTAAAGTATATATTTAAAATATGTCAGAAAAATGTTATAAAATTTTTTGGGTATATAAACATTGTATTTGGAGAAATAACCGGCCTCGTGTTGTCTTTTCAAATTTCTCTACTTCATGGTAACATGTCTTCGCTCTCGTGTGAAAAAATGTGGTCGTCGAAATTGCGCAACATGCCCAAACCTTCTAGAAGGTTCAGAATTCCTCTTCAAAGAGGGACAAAAATTCAAAGTTAAATCTGACTTTACTTGTGCCTCAGAAAACCTTATTTATGCAATGAGATGCTCGGGCTGCCACGAAAACTACACAGGGTCCACAGGATTAACGGTCAGACGCAGATGCAATCTGCATCGACAGCAGATTGCTTGCCCAGAATACCGAATGATACCCTTTAGTGAGCATATTGAGAAATGCGCAAAACAAATGCTACCACAATTTATAATCTTTCCATTCTATCAATGTGCCATTAATACACCAACACAGATTAGATTGAATAAGGAAACCTTCTTCATTCAAAAATATAAACCCAAACTTAACCATTGCTAACACTTTTAAATATGGAAATTCACCTCACTGAGAGGAAAAAATTATAGAGCAAAACCTAACTTCGAAACCAAACCATGATAAATTAATCAAAACCTACCACCTTCTACATTTCGATTATCTCCCTTATACTGGAAGAAATCCTTAATTACCTCCCCCTATCTAGAACTCTTTTATTTACACACGAGAGCGAAGACATGTTACCATGAAATAGAGAAATTTGAAAAGACAACACGAAACCGGTTATTTCTCCAAATACAATGTTTATATACCAACAAAATTTTATAACATTTTTCTGACATATTTTAAATATATACTTTAACCATGTAACACAAGCCTTCTGTAGTTTTTTCACTCTTGTTTATTTTTTCTACATCCAACCACGTGCTTTCACATACCAATTTTCTCACCTATATATATATATATATATATATATATATATATATATATATATATACATATATATATATATATATGTATGTGTGTGTGTGTGTATATCTTTAACTACCTCTGAAGAGATTCGACTTTCAAATAATTTTAAATTTAATTAATTAATTTTCTGAAGGTCTGGAATTGAAACAGGTGTAAGGGATGTTTGTCAATATTGTTAATTAATAAATAGCAATTTATTAATTACGCCTCTATTTTCTCATCTTATTATATATATATAATTTATGTATTTATATCCATCCATCCAAACATACATACATGCATACATACATACACACAAACATGTATATATACATATGTGTGTATGCGTTTGTGTGTGTGTGTGTGTGTGTGTGTGTGTGTGTGTGTGTGTGTGTGTGTGTGTGTGTGTACAATTTGTTCAAATCACTAAATCAAAATTGATCCAATCATCTTCTCTCAAGGAGTTCATCCTGGCAACTTGAAAATTTACTCACTCACAATATCTTATAATGAAACATGGCTGGTCCTTTGAATTACAGGTACAACTTATTTTTGCCACCAACGTGACGTACAGTGTCTTCTTCAAGAGATACGATGCTCTGCCGGGAAGAGAGCTCGCGAACTCACCATCGTGAGCCGAGTACAACTAACCACTTAGCTACGCACCCTCACGTAGGTATGTGTGTGCATGTGTATGTGTGTGTGTATGTGCGTGTGTATATGTGTGTGCATATGTATGCATGTGTCTGTGTATGCATGTATATGTGTGTGTACGTGTTTATATATGTGTATATACGTATGTATATATACTTATAGGTATCAGGACAAAATTCCACCGAGTACAAAATCTTTCTGAGGACAAAATCGTTCCCCCGAACCAATATTTAGCATATCTCTTTGGAATATGCACACAGGAACAGACGCTGAACGTCATAGTACGAATAATTCTGTCGAAGGATGGCACCGGCGCTTTGTATCATTTGCCGGTTGTTCCTATCCAGTCACCTGGAAAATTGTGAATATTTTAGGACGAGAAATTAATTTTCAAAATGTTCAAATGACTCGGATTATTGCTGGTAATGGTACTGAACCAGCGAGAAAGAAATATAAGGATGCAGCTTCATGAATTTTTTCAGTTGTGCAAAAATACCCAGAAACAACATATTCTTAGCTATTATATCTCTTCCTAAATTTTACATAAAAATATCAACTAAATAAATATTTTAAATTCTGTTATAAAATTTCACTTTCCTAAAATATTTCTATTGTAGAAAAAGAGCAATATCTCGGGAGATTTTGTCCGGTAGGTTTTTGTTTGGTGGGGATTTTATCCACGGGATGATTTTGTCCTAGTACCAATCTCCATTCTTTGTGTTTTCGAGATATATATATATATATAT
This sequence comes from Octopus bimaculoides, assembly GCF_046866305.1. NCBI lineage: Eukaryota > Metazoa > Mollusca > Cephalopoda > Octopoda > Octopodidae > Octopus > Octopus bimaculoides. Next base: position 64,623,773 of record NC_142937.1, on the reverse strand, counting down.
ATATATATATATATATATGTGTGTGTGTGTGAGTATGCATGTCTGTGTGCGTGTTATTGTAACCAAACCACATACACACATAGACACTCAACCACCTACGCGCACACACAGACGCACATATATATGCATATATAATTATATATATAATTATTTTATGTGACTTTGGTTCTATGAGCTATAAATAATATATATAAATATATAATAATAATAATAATAATAATAATAATAATATATATATATATATATATATATATATATATATATTGCAAATCAGTGTAAGAACTATAATATAAAGTGAACAGCTATTTTACACCGTGCGTTTGCCACAATGCTGATATTTTAATAGAATTAAGAGAAAACCTCTTGTTAAACTAGCCTCACTTTATACTGAGTAAAATATTTTTAACTGATTGAGAAAATTAATCTATATATACACTGGAGATGGAAAGGGAAGTATATAAAATCTAAAATGAATTTAGAAAGTGATATTTGGGATAATTCATGGAAAATATATATTTGTTATAGCTCTGTAATTTAGTTGCATTCAGAGAGCATGTAATATGAAACATAGCTGCATTAGAGAAACAAGATGAAAATGTAAACACATATGTATACGGAGAGAGGTATTGTTCTTTGCTTTCAAGTGAACACATCATTTTAAATAAAATGAATAATCTATTTTTGTTTCATAAATTTGGTTTTAGGAATCATCTTTCATGGAAGTAAGATCATTAAAAATGTCTTAGTCTTTCAAAATTAAAAAAAAAAAAGCTACTTGCTTATCAACAACGAATGCATTATGACAGTAGCTTCAAATCGAATGGGTTAAGATTGGTACAACTGGCGTTATCTCTAAAATGAATACATACCAAAGATAATGTGAAACAACTATGCCATTCATCTTATTCATGAGAAGATTTCAAAGTGATAAAAGACATTTTCCAAATTTATGGAATATAAAAAGTAAGTTGTATATAATACAGTGTTTTGCGTATGCATTCTGAAACGGTAACAATCTTGAAGATATTAAAGATTATAAAATACATTATTATTTGAGTGGAAAGCTAATTAGGAGAATCTACAGCAACAGACTTTCCTTTAATCTCTGCCAGAAAGTAATTAAGTTCACAAATGTTGTATTTTATCGTAAACTCTCAACTTGGAAACTGAATCTAATTGTGTTTTTCGATTACATATACACATTTTCTGTATCTGAGACATCTTATGCTTTATATGAAAACATTTAGCACTTCAGTTATTGAAATATTGATTTCATAAATGGGAGCAAAGCCTAAAATCTAACTACAAAATAAAGGCTTTGTTTTATTGCTATCCTCCAAAATGTCGGTATCAGTGGAGAGAAATTGTTTCAACCAGGAATGAAAACCGTTGTTAATTTATTTTGATAGTGTTATTTTGGAGCTTATGGGAAGGATGCTAAATGCTTCTTTAAATTTAACATCTATTTTTATATCTAGTCACTATAAAATTGCAATTTGTTGGCAATTGTGTCGTTCGTTAGGAGTTACCAATCATTGGCTCGTAATATTTCTGACGATGAGAGTGGCAATATAGTATCTAACTCGATACAAACACATTCGTTTGTACAGCACAGCGTTTTCCGTTTTTCTCACCAATATTTATATTCTAAACAGGCATACAACAGTGAAAAACACGCCCACACACACATACACTCACGAAGAAGTCAGATTGTTCAGAAGTGCTGATGAGTGTCGAATAATTTCTTGTAATCCAGGTTGACTGTGATGGAGTTTCTCTTAAGGCATCGCATTTCTGACAACTCGATTTTGTTGATCAAGAGTTGTTCAGTACATCCCCAAACTGCATTCTTTGCAGCTGCTTTTACAGCTGTGTTGTTATTATTTCAATCATAAAGAACTTGGTGAACCGCAGAATCGGTAGCACGCTGGGCAAAATGTTTAGTGACATTTCGTCCGTCTCTAGTTCAAATTCTACCAAGGTAGACTTTGGCCTTCATCCTTTCGGGTCGATAAAATAAGTACTAGTTGAGTGCTGAGGTCGATGTAATTGATCTATCCCTTCCCTCGAAATTACTTGCCTTGCCTCAAAACTTGAAATCGATATTATGATCAAAATAATCTTCGAAGAAAACGTTCAGACAAACTGTATACATGTTATGCATGGTATTTTGGCATACAATTGGTTGATAGTCTTCCGCTAAGTGCGAGGCATTATTGTCTCTTATGGTATCAGTTATGCTTCTACGAGTGCTCACCTGCTTCTTATATTTATGTCTCCACTGATATGTTACTGATATTAATCAGTAAGATACAAGCGATCAATTATTTCCTATCACTATCCTAGAATCAAGCATAAAGTATCATTCTTCCATTAAGTTTAAAGAATACAGTCTCAAAGGTCACCTTTTTGTGGTTAGAGCTTTGGTTAAATGGCTTTTATTTTTTGTTAGTTAAATAATTTTCTGTGACCTGGCAACATAGGCATATAAAGTAGGCTAATATGTTGAAGTACCTCATATCCCTGGATTTAAGTATGACAGCCATATATGCAAATAGAATTTTCATCGCACATGCACTTTCGGGAATAGAAAGAACACATTGGATATCTTTTTAGATGCGGATAAAATACCTGGATGCAGGTTTTCTCCATCCAGCGTGACTTGGAGATAAACAACAATACTCACAAAAAACAACGGGCGTTGCAAGCAATAGCAACCAGAAATGTATACTTCCACCATTTAGCCCAATCGTCTGCTTTGAGATTCAACTTTTACATTAATCGAAAATAAGGATTTGTTTAAAGACTACATGACTTAAATCCGAATGACACTCAAACAGCATTTAAGAAGGGAAGTCCATGCTGGTGCGTATGCAAACGATCGATTCGTGAAATGTGTAAACATGTTTGAGATGAGGTATAAATTTCTATATAGCACACCAGGAAAATAAGTGACTGCCATGGCATTGTGTTTCACAGTGAAAGACTTGTGAAAAAAGCTTTCCACAGTAACATATGAACAAGACTTATCTATATCATCTTCCGTTCGCAATTGCAAATATATAATATAATATAACATTTCTCTGAGAGACAAAGATTACACTTCTGAAGCCATTAACATGAAAGGGCTCCTGTCCTATGTTAGACCGAGCGATTTTATAATTCTTAGTAATGTCAACCATTCAACTCCAAACAGATTTTGTTAGTACATTGGAAAAGGAGCTTTCCGTAAAAAAATTTATCTCCACAAACAGGAATTGATACACTGATAACCGTGGTCAAAATATATGGTGAGTCTATAAACTACAACGTAACCTGCAAGTGCACTTGTCTTTGTATATAAGGGTAAAGTAGATGCTAGTTATAATCGAAAAATACTTGAAATTTCCGAGTGGATCTACTTGGAAGACAAAAGCATAAACAGGTCATGCTGGAGAGCTTGAAACATAGGTGCTAAAAATGCTGTAGTATAGACAACCCTATAGCCTTCTTCTCTTCGAAAATTAAGCAGAAGGAAAGGTACTTACTACAAAAATCTACAACAACCGCAACAATAACAATAACAGCAGCAACAACAACACTATAAGCAATATGGAAATTACAGCCGGTGTAATAGCAATATAAGGGAAAGTTACACCAAAAGAAGAGACAGTGGCACCAACAGAATGGACATAAGCAAAACGGGCAGTGATACCTACGGAACAGACAGCGATGCCAGAAAAAGGGGCAGTAAAACCAGGACTGATTTCGAAAACAATTTTCCTACTTTCTATTTTCCCTTTTTTCCCGCATACCACCACAGACAACACACGTAAAATGTGTCGCATATATATATATATATATATATATATATATATATATATATATATATATAGGGAAAATAGAAGTTGAAAATGCACTGAGAATAGTTAAAATATTCTTTATTAATGTATTTAAACCTTTAACTCGTTTCACATTTTACACTCATTTTCATAAAGTTCATGTAAAACTCAAATAGAAAGACGTTTCTTATGTTGCAGCTGTCTTGCTTCTAACAAGAGTTTGAAGTATGGCCTATTTTTATAGGGAATTCATGGCTCTCTCTCTCTCTCTCTCTCTCTCTCTCTCTCTCTCTCTCTCTATCTCTCTCTCTCTCTCTCTCTCTCTCTTTCTGAAATTTAAGCATGATATTTTTCGTTATTATTGAATGATTGTCTTTAAGGCCTTGAGGTAGCAGAATCTTTAGACTGTCTGAAGTAGTATCATGCGGTATTTCGAGATTGCTAAAATGAAGCACCAAGAAGTTCATCAATTTTGATCCGTTAGCAAAGATTACACCTTCAGTGGCCATTAACGTGAAATAGCTTGCATCCTATAATGGACCAAACGATTTTGTAATTCACAATAATGTCATCCATTCAACTCTTGATAGATTTTGATAGTACATTGCAGAAGGGACTTTCCGTAATTCAGAATGTATACATTTGTTGTAAAAGTTTTTGTAAAAGGATTTTCAGTAAGCTATGATCTTTTGTTTTATTATGTGGAAAGGAAGTTTTATGATCTAATCCTTAAGAAGATAAATATTGAGATTATGAGAATTAAATACAGTGTTTGCCTGTTTTTAATGAAAATGTGTTTTTTATTTTTATACTTGGTATGCTGAAATACACTTTAGTTACAGTTGTAGTCCACCATAAAATTGGCTTCTTAAAATACCTTATATTTATGGATTGTGGGGAAGGCTTGTTTAAGAAAATATATGAAGTAATAATATATTTGTGTTTCCGAAATTCTCCATATTTCCCTACATCATCGGTATCCACACCACAATGTGTATAAATAGTAAAATACCTTTACGACTCTTGCTTATAGTGCTCTATACCTCCATATGTTTTTATGAGTGTCTAATTAGTAAACACTTGCGCGTCTAGTTCAGGTAAGTATATACTATATATTTATTTCACTATGTGGGTTGGTTTTGCTTTCAACTGCATCTATGCTGCATTAATGCCCTACATCTAGAACTTTCAGTTCTCTTTAGCTCTCTTCGGATAGCTTCGAAACCTTTTCGTTACAATTGAAAGCTACGTATTCCTAAAATATGTGTATATTTTCACATCAGTTATTTTTCCTTCTCCCCCGAGGCCAATAAATTAAGTAGTAGTCCAAGTGTATTATCTAATAAAACCATTGAAAATGGGGCCAGCAATACAATCCTAACATCTGTAAAATAATAAAATATCATGGTGTAGCGGAAATATTTTATTTCGTATTTCATTTTAGAATGCAAGTGCTCCAAAAATGATCAGGATCACGTAATTCTAATTATTCATGTAGAGAGATTTTTCCTGGTTTCCTTTGTTTGGAATTTAATATTAATAATAATAAAATAGCTCGCAAAGCTCTGATAGCAGTAATGAGATGAAAAACAATTTGTTCTTGTTGTCAATATTTTCAATACAAAATAAGGCGGAGAGCCAGCAGAATCGTTAGAACGCCAGTGCAAAATGCTTAGCGGCATTTCGCCTGTCTTTATGTTCTCAATTTAAACCTCACCGAGGTCGACTTTGCCTTTTATCCTTTCGGGGTGTATAAAGTAAGTTCTAGCTGAGCACTGGGATCGCTGTAATCGACTATAAGCGTCACTGAAATTGCTGGCCCTGTGCTAAATATTGAACTCACTATTTCAATAAAATTGCTGTTTATTTCGTAATGCAAAGAAAAAATGAGGTGCATAATGTAGATTGCTCCCACTAGAAGAATAAGGCCCACATGAATAAATATAATATCAACAGAAACACCAAAACTATGGTATCCTGCAGTCTAAAGTTGAACAAATTTGTACGTTTATTTTGAATTTTGTTGCATGCTATCACCAAATCTTTGTATTGAAAGGGAATGTGCCAAGAATTCAATGTCCACTCGTGATATTCCTTCCCGTTTTATACTTCTTATTTATTCAGTTGCTTCTGATATTGATTTCCAATTTATTATTGCCACTTAAATTACAACTAAGTTGATTCAAGTAATATTATTATGGCTATGTATAGACATGTAGGAAATACATAGAAAAAATGGCAAGCGTTAGGTGTTGATCAAAACTTATCCGCGTGTGATGAATAATTATTATCAAACAAACAATTGATATTTAACTTTTTCTCTAACTGTTTTGAAACCTTATAAATGTATATCACATTATCGAAGTATCATAGCTACAAATGTGTTATATTACGTCATCACATGCTGAAAAAATTTCGCGGAGATCTTTAGCAATTAATTTCAAATATGTTACGATTGAAAAGATAACCATTTATCATTAATCATCTGCATATGTATTTTAAAAAATGCGTACATCAGCAAACCTTAAATAAAATATATAGAGAACTACGAGTGGCGAGTACACTTATATTAACTAATATGCTATTAGTACTGTTCTTATACGCTCTTATTTCATGTTTCTAGCAACCATAGCTGATACTAATCAATTCGTCTATGAAATGTAAAATATATGAAATATATTTATTTCCACTTTTTGAAATAATTGGTAGCAATTCTTCCTTTTGATGGTACTTTAACACGAAAGAAGAGATTTTGAATATTGAAATCAAATAGCTTTTCGTGGTGCACAACTTAAAATCAAAAGATATATTTAAATTGCAATGTTCTGATAATAGGAAATTGGGCGTGAGTCGAGGATTCAACTACGTGTTGTGGTTTTATCAGTTTATAATCGGTCAATGACAAAAATTATTTACATAATTAATTTGCTCGTGTAGTATTGTAGTGTCGTTTTTCATATCTCATTTTATATATTTCACATACAATTCTGTTTTTACAAATAGTACTTCAAGCATCTATATGATTAATTATTAGTATACTTAATGCTTATTATATGCTAGTCATTGTTTGCTAACAGGAAAGAATATATATTAACATATTTTATTCTTATGTTACCAATCGTTAAGGATTATAATTTATATATTGAATTGCTTAATCATAATGTAAGATTCCTTGAGGTTATTTTTCTTTTGAATCCCAGTAGGTTAAACAAACCAGTCCATAACTCAATGGTCGATGAAAAAGGTACCGTTCAAGTGCATAGCTTGATTTCATCACCTTTTCCTTCCGCACAAATGCATGGTCTGTGTTTCAAATTATTGTTTGGGTGGAAAGATAACAGAATTGTTTGTTACATCACTGGAAAAATTGCAATCTCGTATGTGTCGAGCTGAAATTCCAAAGAGGTTAATAATTTTTCATTCTTCTGGGATCCATAAAATAATTAGGTTTTCATAGATGCCCGTCTTCTTCTCCAAAGAAGTCTCCTTTCTACATCTATCAGAAATCAATATTATCATTGAAACTTGCTTGAAGCTTTGTGCAATATAAATTACAAACAGTGATTTAGAAAGCGCCAGCTCTGCAGAAAGGATTAGATTATATATAGATAAGAAAGATTTCGTCATCGGCGAAGAAAGCAAAAGAAACATTTTAATTTGACAAAGATCTATGCTTGTATGATGAGAGTAATTACCATGTATTTTGTGTATATATGCAGGTGTGTGTTCCTGTATGTGAAATAACACGTCTACTCCGGCACTTCGATGGACCAAAAGCAGTTGGATACCCACCGGACCAAGGTATCAATATTACTATTAGCGGCGTAGACCGAACTGTTCGGAACTTTAAGCAAAACAGGTCTAATAATCCAAATCGACCACCAACAGAAAAGATGGCGTTTTAATACGGTCGCTCCGTGAAAGCACACTATTAGTTTTTTAAATACAAATATGTTTAATAACATAGTTCTAAAAATACTATTCCTGAAACCTTGTTCCTCAGAGGTCTGCGTAAATATAGGGCAAAGAATAACATACCCAAGACAAAGGAAAACTACAATAATTATAAGAAGGTATTACCTGAACTTTATTTGAAGAGATATTATAAAACACCAATATCTATTCATGTGATTCAGCGAGAAAAATAAGCAATAATGAAATAAAAACTAAAAGCATTGTGGGTAGTGATGGTCGAGTGGTCAATAAGTTCTCTTTACAACCATGTAGTTCTCGGTTTGATCCCATCACACGGTGCTTTGAGCATGTTAGATATTACCAAAACCTTAGAATGTAATCGAGGGAATTGCAACAGAAGTCCACTGTATTAGCAAACAATATCCCTAACTGCTTTTACTATTCAATAGTAAGTAAAAACTCTAGGCTGTTCTTTGAACAGCAATAATTCGACCTCTTAAAAATGCCAGCCACCTTCTAATTAATGTACTGATTTAATGATAATTGGCATCCTGTTTCTTCTCGATCTCTTTTTCTTTATCTTAATTAATAATACGCATGATAGCAAATTTATATATGTAATTGATATAGCTTACTATTTTAGTTATACTTTTCCTCTTTTATCGTTATAGGTTAACATGATTCTGTTAATCGTCTTTTTAATGTATTATTGAGAGACACCATTCAATAGACACTTTTATTAACACTGTATCCATAGATATAAACTTCATATGTATGTTATAAGATAAAATTTGTCATCTTTTTTTTTATGTCATGCGGTTTCATTTAGTTATAATTCCCACTTCGTTTTGTTTGTATAACAGTTATAGTATTCTCGCTAGATACACTAATTTCATTATTTCTTAAATATTTCATATCGTTCTTTTTATTATTCCTTCTTATTATAAGCAAAGATACTTTCTAACTAAATCGTTAAAAAAACACAAAAACAAAAACTACTTGCTATATTAGATACAATATTTGAAGTCTAACGAGTAACATCTATTAATCCCGGTGTTAAGTAAATGAATGACAGCCACGATCTCATTATTTCATTTTAGTATATAACATAACGTTCTTTATTTATCTACACACCAATTTGCTGCCTTGTATAAATGGTCGCACCTGTTCATACGCGTTGATACACAAATATATACATACATACATAGGGAGAGAGAGAGAGAGAGAGAGAGAGAGAGAGAGAGAGAGAGGGGGGAGAGAGAGAACGCACACATGGAAAATGAAAAAGGGGGGTGTAAGAGGGAAACAGACAGACAAACAGAAGCAGAAAGAGAGGCAGGGAGACAGAGTAGAATATCTTGCAATTGTTCTAGTGATTAAATATTTCCGTTGTTAGATGAGTATGGAAGGATTATGTACTTGCCTCTTATGTGTGTGCACTCACTTATGTATTTGTCTGTGTGCAGCCTTGTCACACTGTGTCACACTGAATATCCCCGAAAACTACGTTAAGTGTACACATGTCTGTGGAGTGCTCAGCCACTTGCACGTTAATTTCACGAGCAGGCTGTTCCGTTGATCGGATCAGCTGGAACCCTCGACGTCGTAACCGACGGAGTGCCAACAACAACAGTGTGTGCATATATATATATATATATATATATATATATATATATATATATATATATATGTATGTGTGTGTGTGTGTGTGTGTGTGTGTGTGTGTGTAGTAGTAGTAGTAGTAGTAGTAGTAGTAGTAGTAGTAGACTTTTTGTGTATTTAAATGCTTAACATGATTTGTCCACAAACTGATGTTTTATAACTTGATTGGTAAGCTGTATTTGTCTATGAAAACATGTTTCCTCAGTGGCAGGTCTATTCTTATTGCTAAATATATTTGTTCTATAACATATAGTGGACCGCTTAAGTTGGAATTAGTATATAGAATTTGACTGTTAGTTTTAACATAGGTTTTGTAGGAATCTCAATGTACATCCACCATTGTAATCAGGAAATTCATAGAAACAAGCTTAGTTACTACAGTTATTTTATATTCTAACTTTATGTAATCACTATGCTGAATTCATACTCTATGCAAAAACTGGACTGTTGCACTGAAATTAGCAGCGGAAATGGAAGTACCGGTTAACTATACGAAATACGAGCAGTAGGCTTTTGAAAATGGTTATTTTAAGTGAGATACTAATTTAATTCATTTTATATGTCGGACACATGCCACTGACGTGAGATCAAATTTTGAAAGAAACTCTAAAGTCCAGTATTTCACAAAACCTAGGAATCGAAATATGAGCATTTTGAAATTCCAGATACTACTAAACTACTTCTTCCATTAATTTTTATGCCGCAATTATAACACGTAGCAAGAAACTCTGAGTAGAAAAATAGGCAAATCATTAGCTTCCATTGCATATATAAACTCTGTTACGTGTTTTGAGTATTTTTTTCTCTCATTTATATAACCAAATGCATATATGTGTATGTTTGAATGTACATATACTCACATGCATATTCACTCACTCACATACACATACACACATACACACACACACACACACATACACACACACACACACACACACACACACACACGTGCACACACATATATATACATGCAAGTGCATATACATGCAAACAACTCATTCTATGCAACAATACTCTCTTTATGCTATGATTTATTGTATTTATATATGATCCTATCTGACATGATAAATATTATGAATATTATAGCAAATAATGCCTGTTTTGATTTTTATTCCTGTATTAATCTAAGTTCTAAACATTATCACATTTGTCATTCGTCTATACAATATTGTATGCAATATCTTTAGCATTTTTGGCTCTCCTATAGAATGTATGTAGTTGTTCAGATATCATACATAATGTATCTGCCAGTGTGTTATTGTGATATTGACAGGATTATTTTCCCTGCCTTTCCCCACAAAATGGATTATTTTTACTAATATTCTTTTCAAACAAAATCTATTCAATATGTTTTGTATGTTTTACGATATATATTTAGTTCATTTTACTTAATATTTGCATAAAATACAGAAGTTGGAATATCAAAATAATACCTCATTTCACTCAGCATCATTTTTATACCTGTCGAGTTCAAACCCCTACAGATTATATTTAACATACTATGAGAATTATAAAATAATTAAACGCCATATACAGGGGCAGATTTAATTATTTATAGTGTTTATCTCCGAATCTGTAGCTTCTAGTGAATGTAGAAAATGCAAAAAGTCACCTGATAATAGTCGTTCATGGCAAGCTGCAAGTGTGACACGTTTTCAATTGCTGCTTGAATCCATTCCACTTTGTCTATAACGCAGCAAATAATATCAACATTAAATTTCATTAAATTATGGATTGATGTTACCAACCGAAAGCAGGTTTATATTTATACAAACTTGATTGAGGTTTAGAGCTTGCACTGTTTTCAGTTCTACAAAATATACAATACTATCCTCTAGCTAGTTATTTTAAAATATCATTTATTACTGAAGTTAAAATATAAATTGTATGCTTCGACTAGTTTACTTATAATCTGCACACAAAAATACAGTGAAACACGTACATAATATATCGGAAGAGAGTGGATAGAACGTAATAACTTCTACAGACACAACGCCAGCTCTATGACGCTAATACAGTAATAGATTGGCTGCAAAACTTCAAAAAGGTTTGGAAAAATATTTCTTGAGTGATGGAGTTGTGAGGGTAAAAGAAACTAAAGGTCAAAACTAGGATGGAGTTAAAAGTGTGAATATGGAAGAATATAAGATCAATGGTCAATCAGATGAGCAGCTTCAGGCTGAAGATAATAAGCAGTGAAGTAGATCACGAAGTACAATTACAGACTGTCATAGTATCCATGTGATAGTATAAGAAAACATATTGACTGGGCAAGCAAGTGTAGTACGATGATGATTTTCGATGACGATTTTAATATCGTCAGTATGACCCCAAATTTAAGTATATGTTATAAGAGCATTGTTCAAGATATGTGGAATGCATTTCTTTAATGAACGAACCTTATAAAACATCAGTCATTATTTGACAAGGACATATTTTGTTACAGTGAAAAGTCAATATCATCTTCTGATATACGTCAGTTCGCCACTAAGGGTCATCAGATACAGTAAAGCTTAGCCTTTATAAGGAGTTAGGTGGCTGAACTGTATATTTTACACGAGCAATATGTATAAGTTGTGGATATATTTTCTAGTAGAGTGTAGTATCTACATGTTAGTGAAACTACACCTACATTTTTTGGTATTATACATCATCTTTATATTAAGGTTTAAATTCCTGTGTAATATAATATGTTGATATTACAGATTCGTTGATATAATTTGACAATACCAAAAACCTGTCATTATACTGATATTGTTTTCCATTTATGAACATAAATCCCTATGACAGTAAAGATATAATTTACATTTCCTCAGTTTTGTATTTCTTGTTAAGATTTATTTTTTCTTTTGTAATATCTTACATTTATGTCATAAAGTTATAAATTCGGCTGTGTTTAAATAATGCTCTATGTTTATATAACTCAGTATTTAACAATGATTCATTACTTTTCTTCTGAATATATTAACAAAGTTTATTCATCGAAATTGCTTTAGGAATAGCACGAATGATAACAATATTTTCGTGCTGCTGGTTTGTACTGTGACTGTGAAACTATGTAGACATTTTAAAAAATTATGCATCATAATTATTTTAACAAATAGTCTAATTTATAAAGCATCCATCATAAAAATGTTTAATAGAGTCGCTACAGTGATAGTAAAACAAAAAAAATAGCCAATATTCCTTATCAATTTATAGATAGATCTTTGGGGATTATTAGAGTAGTTAGAAACCTATTTTGAGAGAAAAATAATTACATCGTAAACTCGAGAAAATTGCAATAAAAAGTGAACTATATTTCGCGCGCGCACATACATACACTCTCACACGCACATGCATACGAAAACACACACACACACACACACACACACACACACACACACACACACACACACACACACACACATATTTATATTTGTATCTAATGTGCATGTATATATGTATTTATCACTCCATATATTTCATCAATTAATACTTCACATATTTCATCAATTAATCAATTAACGCAAAACCTTAAATGATATTCAAATATATACATAAGAAAATCAATTATTACATAAATACAGTCAAGCGATAAAGAAAAAAGAGAGAAAGACACGAATGCATAGTGGGAAAGAGGACAAATGGCAGATAGAGACAGAGGGAGACAGACAGACAGAAAGACAGATAGAGAGACAGAGCAGAAAGTAAGAGATGATACAAAAGGGTTTAATATATATATATATATATATATATATATATATATATATATATATATATATATATATATATATATATATATATATATATGTATGTATGTATGTATGTATGTATGTATGTATGTATAAGAAAATAAAATGGAGAAATCGACAGATAGACATCAATTTATTAATACAAATCCAATTTCAAGCAGGATCAATTTCTTATAACCTTCAATTGTTCCCATGTTCAATTCATTCAAATATCAAATAATTAAATTAAATTAAATTGAAAATGTAATTTGAATGCAGTGAATTGAATATTTCATCAGGGTTAGAAATTGACCGGAAAAAAAAATGACATCTCAATGGATCGAGTGATCATTGCCAGATCAACATTAAGTTCAGATGCTTGCGGGTGTGTATATTAATGTTCTTAACAAGAAAAAAAAACAAAACAAACAAACAAAAAAAAAACAAGAAAAAAACGTTACTTGCGTATATGCAATTTTGTTTCATTATTACTATTATTGTATTTATGTGTGTGCGTGTTAATATATTTGAAAAACAATAGATCCATTAGAGTGAATAAACAATACCTTCGATACAGTTAACGGTAAGCAAAACTATTTATTCTTATTTTCATTATTACTTGTGAGTATACGAGTGCCAGTATAACTTATCAATTACTTAAGAATTTTCTAAGTCACTTAGTCATAACTGCTAGGTTTAATAATTTAATCATTAATTTTTAATTTATATTATTTAAACTATAAACACTGTTATTGTTTAACATGTACCACATGACTATAACGTATCGAATGTGCCTACTATGATACGGTAGCTGCATTCTATGTCATAAATATTTGTGTACAATATATCATTTTTATTATAATCATAAGAAGAAGGTATTTTAAAAGACCGCAAGGAAAATTTATATAGTAACCTGAAAGTAAGATTAATTTGCCCAGGTAAATCTGATTGAGGTAAACTAAGCAAAGCTATTTTAGATAAGTATATACCAACACTAAAGAACAGGATAATTGAATATATTTGAAAGATAAAAGATCCGTTAGATTGGATAAACAACACCTTCGATACAGTTAACGGTAAGCAAAACTACTTATTCTCAAATTTTCCTTATTACTTGCGAGAATATGAATGCCAGTATAGCTTATAAATAACTTAAGAACTTTTCTACTTCAATTTGTCACAACTTTAATTTAATTATTTGATGTTTGAATTAATTGAACATGGAAACAATTGTAGGTTATATGAAATTGATGTTGCTTGAAATTACATTTGTATTAATAAATTGATGTCTATGTGTCGATTTCTCTATTTTATTTTCTTATGTAGAAATGATAACATACCCATTTGCATCAATGAGAAGCTAATATCTGTTTTGTATTTCAGTGATACACTGCTTAAAACCGGGGAACGTGAATGCTAACATCCCTCTAAGAGGTATTTATATCCTCTCAATAATATATATATATATATATATATATATATATATATATATATAGTCAAGAAAGGTAAAGTTGGAAAAAGGCACAGAAGTATATTTTAGAAAATGTAAAATAAAATATTACCGGTTTCGGTGTATCTATCTTATCAAATATTAGAAATACAGTGACACCTCGCAGTACGAGTTTAATTCGTTTCATGACCGAGCTAATCTTACGATTTACTCGTTTTATATATCAATTTTCCACATTGAAATCAACTAAAATACAACTAATCCGTTCCAGCCCCACCAAAACCACTCAAAAATAATTCTTTTGTGGGTTTTAAAACAGAAAAGGTGTAGTTACAAGTAAAATGACAATTATAAAAAAGAGAATGCAAAAGAAATATGTAAACTGGTCGTATTAACCGAATTACCTTAAAGATTGGAAGATTTGTGTGCTCGTACTGCAGATTTGCGATCGTGCTTCAAGACGAAAATTCGCACGAGTCTCGGCACGTACAGCGAATTTTTTGTACAATGGTGCACTCGTACTGCGAGGGTGTACTGTATTAGAAAGAATATTTCGAGAGGCAGAGAGAAAAAAAACATTGCTTTGGGGTGGGTTTAACAGTTTGTATCCGAATTTGAATTCTTAATGAAATTTTGCTTTAGAACTCAAATTTGGGTACAAACTGCTAAACCCCACAGAAAAGTTTTTTTCTCTCTGACTCCCCCACAAATTCTTTCTAATTCTTTTATTTCTAATATTTGGTAAGATGGATACATTGAGACTGGTTATACTTTTTTTTAATGTTTTCTAAAATATAGTTCTGTGTCTTTTTCCAACTTATTTACTTTATTTAACGATAATTTTTGATTTGTATGGACTTCTAACCAGTTTTCATCTATCTATCTATCTATCTATCTATCTATCTATCTATCTGTCTATCTCTTCGTCTCTCTCTCTATGTATATATATATATATATATATATATATATATATATATATATATATATATATATATATATATATATATATATATATATATATATATATATATATATATATATATATATATATATATATATATATATATATATATATATATATATATATATATATATATATATATATATATATATATATATATATATATATATATAGTGAAGGCACGTGGCTTAGTGATTAGGGTGTTCAGCTCTTTATCGTAACGTCGTGAGTTCAATTCCCGGCGACACTTTATTTTACGTTGCTCCAGTCCACTCAGCTGGCAAAAATGAGTAGTACTTGTATTTCAAAGGGCCAGACATGTTACACTCTGTTACGCTGAATCTTCCTGAGGACTACGATAAGGATGCACGTGTCTGTGGAGTGTTCAGCCACATGCACGTTAATTTCATGGGCAGGTTGTTCCGCTGATCGGATCAAGTGGAAACCTCGTTGTCGTAACCGACGGAATGCAGTTTCTATATATACCACGCTGGTGCTTGGTACCATTTGATTGATGACTTGAGAAGAACGCTTTTCATGCTGTTCCTACACCTCCTCTTAGTTCAGTAATTTCCTCCTTATCCTTCAACTCCCTGTCACATCATCTCTTTATCTTACCCTCATCTTCATTCGCTTCAGTTCTTTATTCAACTCCCTTTTCCTTCTGACCCAGTGTATCTCTCCTACTACTTCCTCTCCAGTTATGAAGCTTCCATAACCCCACGTTCCTCATCAGTTGCAGCCAGTCTTTCTCATTTAGAGGATCTAAATCTCTGCTAGACCTTTCATTTCACTTCTGTCAACTTTTACACGGAAAAGGATGTGACTGAAACATTGGATTTCACAACTTCCCACGGCAAGTTTACTGCACTTTTATTTTTTGTCGACTATACTAAATAGTGGAGGCGCGTAGCTTAGTGGTTAGGGTGTCAGCATCATGATCGTAAGATTGTGGTTTCGATTCCTGGACCGGGCGACGCGTTGTGTTCTTGAGCAAAACACTTCATTTCACGTTGCTCCAGTCCACTCAGCTGGCAAAAATGAGTAACGCTGCGATGGACTGGCGTCCCGTCCAGCTGGGGAACACATACGCCATAGAAACCGGGCCCATGAGCCTGGCTAGGCTTTAAAAGGGCGCATTTATTTTTTTGTTTATACTAAATAATACAAGTCTTGCCGACGTAGACCGACACAGTCTCTTTGGATTTGTTTGATTATATTATACAAGTCTGGTGTGTGTATAAGTCTGACGAGTGGGGCCTGTCAACGACTACAAGAGCAGGCAGTGCCGATATGCTTACTACTTGAATTAAACAGTAACACAATAATTAACTGCAATAGATAGGTTATCGTATCTATGTTGGTGATAGCGTTATTGTTGATACGATTCGATGAAAAATGAATCTATGAAATGTTTCCACTCGGTGTTTCGTATTTTCTAAGTTTTAGTTTTTGTTTTGTTAAGTGAACTGACGTGAACAGTTGTCTTTGACTGTGCGTTCGCGTGCGTTTGTGTGTATGTGTGTGTGTGTGTGTGTGTGTGTGAGAGAGAGAGAGAGAGAGAGAGAGAGAGAGAGAGAGAGAGAGAGACTGTGTATGTTGAATAGATTGTCGAGGAAGTGTAAAAGGATTACTTGGTTTGCGGTTGTTGTGTTTATTGCTGTTTTTCTTCAGTATCTGACTGAGCAAAATTGTGATCAAACGTATTCGGCAAGATTTTTAGGTACTGCGCACATCTGATGCAGCTGGAGGAAACTAATAGAGAGAGGAAAACAGAATTTAATCACATAACATTTTTCTTTTTGAAATGGCATCGTACTTGGAACTGGTGATTATCAGCCACTAGAGATTCCTCCGAAGCAAATATATAATTCTGGTATGTGCACAATATTCTTCAAACTAAATACGAAATCCTACAAAAGCTTGATTAGTCCTCATATATCACTCTGTACTTAATAATCCCTTTTTTTCACTAATAAAATGATATAACACAGTAAACCTAACAGCACGGTAATTTTATACGTTAACTCACATATTCTTTCTGTCGTTCACAGACTCATTCTCTGTCTTTTTTACGACCATTCTCTCTCACATTCCCATTCCCTTCTCCCTCTCTCTTACGCACATAATTTCTACCCCACTCTCTCTTTCCCTGTCTCTCTGTCTCTCTCTCTTTCTCTCTCTTGCTCTCATCTCATAGCAATAATACATTTTAAAGCAGTGCATTAAATGATTTCTTTCTCCTTTACTATGTCATTGACAAACATGTCATGGCGTGTCCCTGCTTGGGCTTCATTATCTTCACCTGTTTTTCTCTTTGTCATCGATAACCTTAAACTATATTAACTGTACTTACATCCTCTTCTTTCATACTCACCGCCACATACACACGAGCAACACACCCACATCCACACACACACACTCTCTTTTCTGTCTCCCATTTTCCTCCGATTCTTTCATAAACTGAAAACTCACAAGCGACAGATGTTTATATCTGTTTTCCTCTCGCTTTTCTTTTTTAATATCGCTTCATTTTATATAATATTGCACGTGTTTTCTTCCATGTCTTCCTTCTCTCTATATTCTAATCATATCTTGAGAGGTATTTCTGCTTCTTTCTTTTTATTTTCGTTTACTTTCTTAGTTCACTTCTCTATATTTCATTTCAAACTCACAAGCACAGTCACACATTAACGGTGGATTGATTCAGTATACTGAACAGACCGGATCTCAGAGAAGTTGTTGTGAAGTGAGGAAGATGATCGGCGGTCCTTAAAAAAGCAAGCACTGAGAAAATCATTTGATGTAACAGAACCAATATACGTTCGCAGTAGGACTAGAACTATTCAGAAATCTTTCCCACAGAACTAGCTGCAGGGTGGAATGAAAGCTACTCTTCTATTGTTTGCGCAAAATGCCCCTCCTTTCTTTCAAGCTAAAATCGAAACGAGGATTTTTTTAAAAACAACCTTCTGAATAGAGATGACGCAAAGTTTCTTACGAAAAGTAACCGGTTATACGATAAAAAGTATTTGCGATCATCTACTGGTTTTCTCCCAATAGTGTCTTATATGTAATATAAATCCTGCAACTTCTACAGAAACAAGAATGAACATTGATTAATTTCCTTGAGTTATTGTTATGGTGTTTAATTTTTGTTCGCCTAAATCTAACTAAGAAAGAAAAAAAGAAGCTTCCTTCTTGCAAAGTTTTTCCGTTCACTTTATGATACCAAATTGGTACCAATTTTTTTTTTTTCCACCTGGCAAGGTTTTCAATGCTCAAGGAAAAAGTATGAACACCATATAATCGGATTTCTTTATAAACATTTAGCATTGTCTTTGAAGAAGAAATTTACTTTTAGAGAAAAACTCTATAACGTCTTATAATCAACAACCACCAGCTTCCATAACCATCAACATCACCATCGCATACACTGCAAATTATCAATTAGAAATCAACTAGACAATGAAATAGTTGGGCAAATAGCAAAATGAAGACTAAGAAATATCAGCCATCTCTCAACTCTATCATTTTCTTTGCTACATTATCTTTTTGCAGTTCCCTAACTCCTAAGGGAAAATATAACGTTTAACATCACAGGTTTCAGGTCGACCGCAAAGTTGAGTTATTGACTTGACATCGTTATTTCAAACGTATTCAGCCCTATCAATTTTAATGGCGCCGTACACACGAGATCGACGCCATCTAATACGATGGAGTTTAATTGGCTTTCAAGTACGTTCTTCTTCTTCTTCTTCTTCTTCTTCTTCTTCTTCTTCTTCTTCTTCTTCTTCTTCTTCTTCTTCTTCTTCTTCTTCTTCTTCTTCTTCTTCTTCTTCTTCTTCTTCTTCTTCTTCTTCTTCTTCTTCTTCTTCTTCTTCCTCGTCGTCTCCTCCTCCTCCTCCTCCTCGTCCGCCACCTCTCTTTCAATTCTATGTTCTTTCATTTTGTAGTGCTCAGAACTGAAACTGACTCGAGACTAGTGTTTTTAAAAGATTTTATATCTGAAAAAGACTATAAGAGAGAGAAGGGGTTAAATATATGTAATTTTTCTATCATACATGTTCACCGGGTATTTGAAAATTCATACAAGTTTTAATTTCTTTCTAAGTCCAAAGAACTGTTGACAACTTATGATTTCTTATTATCTCAATATTTCTACATACTTGTTGGTTTTCACCAATTTTCTGTTCCGGTACATTTTCTGAATATTGTTTTGAAGCATTTCTCTAATGACAGAATGATTGGTAAAAAATTTTGTCCCATAAATAAAGTATCTTTACTTTCACAACGAGAGTACCACATGGTTTTCATATCGGTAAATGCCCAACATTAAATTTATATGAAGCAGTGGAGCACTTGGAAGAAAACATGCTTTTTATGCTTTCTTCCGAGTCATTTTGCACCATTTAAATAATTTGTGAGACGTTGTCGAAATATTTGAATGCGTATGATCCTATATGTCAGTTCGTTCATATTATGTCGTGGCACTCCGTCGGTTACGACGACGAGGCTTCTAGTTGATCCGATCAACAGAACAGCCTGCTCGGGAAATTAATGTGTAAGTGGCTGAGCACTCCACAGACACGTGTACTCTTGACGTAGTTCTCGGCGAGATTCAACGTGATACAGGTACAAGAGAAACAGGAAGAAAGAGCGAGAGAAAGTTGTGGTGAAAGAGTACAGCAGGGTTCGCCACCACCCCTGCCGGTGTCCCGTGGAACTTTAGGTGTTTTCGATCAATAATCACTGACAGCGCCTGATCTGGGAATCGAAACCGTGAGTCCACTGGGCCATTGCGCCGTCGCAAATGTTATGTAACTGTATTGTAAAAGGCAGAGTGGAATGGACACAGAGGAAAAGCTTACGTCATAACTAAGAGAATCTATCTGAAAATATTTGTCAATGTTATCAATAAATAAAGAAAACGTTTAAAGCGTAAAGCTAGAATACGTTAGAGTATATTTGAAAAACTTTTGATTCTCTATATTTTTTTATCCATTTCAATATCGAATATTTTTATTGAAATTTCAATATTTTAAGTCACTATAACCAGGTAAGAAAAGGCATTTTGTAATTTAAATCTTCGCAGTCCTTAAACTTAATCATTCTGTGACTAATAATTCATATATGTACAAGCTCACACAGCATATGAGGACTTCATGCGTTTTCTAATATAACCACGAAAATTATCGAATAGTTTCTAGTCAAGAATAGAAACCATTTGCATGTTTTGTTTTACCAAAAACTCAGTGTGCCAAACTCTTTGATCCTTACATATAGTGACATCTCTTCCCTTACATACTGCTTCGTAGAAATCTAAATCTAAACAAATTCATTTAATTCTATTATCAATCATTTTACGTTCAAATGGAAATCAATGATTTAAAAACAGAGCAAAAGTTGTCATGTAATATATTTATTCTATTTCCATTGATTTCCACAAGCATAACATTCGTATTATTACTTCATCATAAATATTTGAATTTTGTGTGTAAAAATACGTTTTATTCGTTTTATTTTCTGTAGGTAAATGATCTAAATATAGATTCAAAGCAGATTTTATTTCAAAGATATATTTCGATATTTTCAGAATTTGATATTATCTCTTGACAAAACATTGTAAAGTGAAGCAGAAACAAAAAGATTTCTGTGATAGAAATCAACGTGAGATATAAGATTTAAAAGGCAACACATAAACTAACGCTTGATGTCTTGTAACAAAAGGTGAAACTAATATTGCTTACAAGCAGTACGATTGTGTAGATCCTATTCCTGGTGAGGAATACGGTTCAAAAACCCACTCAAAAGTTTTCAATGGAATTAAACTGAAAGCACAACTTTAGAAAAAGTATTGTTAGGAAGAAATTTTCAAATGGCATTTTATGAATTTGGTCTTATCTCTCTGTCTGTTTGTCTGTCTATCTATCTATTTGTGCATATATATATATATATATATATATATATATATATATATATATATATATATATATATATATATATATATATATATATATATATATATGTATATATATATATATATACAGCTAGGCTCAATATAATACCAGGAAGGAAATTGCAAGAAATGAGAGTTAAAAATTCTTCATGTCGTAAGAACCGCGCAATATATATATATATATATATATATACACTGACAGAAGAGATAATCGCTCCATGAGTGTCTATAGGATCACTAGACTAAATTTGTTTTGCCTATCAGTCGTCAGCTTGTCAATACTGACTACTCAAACGCTCGAAGTTTTGGCTAAATCCGGTTGTCAATGTATATATATTTACCATAAAAATTCATGGCTGATTTAGTGAAATGGTAATGCGTATATTAAAAATTAATATAAACAGCTACGTACAATATTATACGATAAAGGGAAATTTTTATCGTCTCTAATTATGAAAAAAACATATACACTGAGAGGCAGATTTAGCAAAACCATCGAACGTCTGAGTAGTCACTACTGACGAGCCTACGACTGATAGGCAAAACTAGTCAGGTTTAGTGATCCTAGAGACGCTCATGGGGTGGTTATCTCCCCTGTCAGTGTATATATATTGCACATTTCTTACAGCATTAAGATTTTTTAACACTCATTTCTTCTAATATAGGTTCTTCAGCACTTTCAGTCACAATTTTATATACATACATACATACATATATATATATATATATATATATATATATATATATATATATATATATATATATATATATGAGTAACAAATATGTACAAGTATCAGGTCATTACGCCCGTTTCAAGTGACTCCTTTAATTGATTAATGAAAACATTGAACATTGCAAAGAAACCATCTTCGTCAGACGACTGCATAAACTTGAAACGCATCACCATTGGAGCTCAAAATATTTACATTAATCCTGCTGATATTTCTTTGTCAGGATGACTTTAAAAAATACTCTATGTAGTGTCGAACATACTAGAACTTAAGGTTAGTGGAGCTTATAGCGGGGGTGGCATAATTGAGAGTAATGACCTAGTCACCTACACTCCGAAGACAATAGGGGGAATTTAGTCTTCAATCATCTAGAATTAATCTTTTGGGACTTGTTGCTCTAATCTAGACAAAGATGATAAATTAATTAGTACAATGATAGACTACTAGACTATCTAAGTACGTTTCACATACGCGCACATACGTGAATATGAAACGATCCCTGTGTCTATTTCGATGCTGACTATTCAGTCGCTCGGTCTAGTGAATTAACCACTTCGTGAAGTGGCTAATTATCCCAGAAAGGCATATAAATTTTGCGTAGCTCCCACACAGGATTAATGGATTAGTGACACATTGGCAAAACGACCACTTGATTGAATTTGCAAGCAGTTTCTGTTTCGCCCAATTTAAATCCTGTCATAAACCGCTGATGATTACCAAAGAGATCGACTCGAATGGAATTTTGACAGTATTGTTTCAACGCCGGTGACAGCCGTTTGTTGACGGACTTCTGTGTTGTTATCAAAGTTACTCCAATGAATATTGGGAAGGATACGGAAGCAATACTTGTGAAAACATAGAAAGAGTCATTGAGCGTGCCCCACAATTTAAAGCCGTGCATTAATGTGCTTAGTATAACAACTTTCTCCGGCTGACTTTTGTACCATTCCTCAATTGTTTGTCGTGCCAAATTTCTTTTTGGTATTATATCGAATGCGCTCTTTGCTTATACTATTTTCTTGTTCATCTTTATATTACATGACAGGATACATTTAATCATCCATCCATCCATCCATCCATCCATCCATCCATCCATCCATCCATCGATCCATCCATCGATCCATCCATCCATCCATCTGTTTATTTGTATGTTTATTTGTATGTTTGCTCTGAATTTTATTTCGAATTTTTCACCAACGAACAAAAAATCTGTTTTATTGGAACTGAGAAAATATCAACTGAATATGTATGCCTGTGTGAATATATGCATGTATGCGCGTATGGTATAGAACTGCAGCTTGAAGTATTCCATCAGATGGTTTTGCAAATGTTACTATATGTTAATCTTTTTCCATGCACACAAAGTATAATTGTAATTATCCATAATAAAACCATTTCCCTTTTAACATTTCAGTACCTCAAATCATTTTATCCGACTGACTATTATAAAATTCATTCAGTTGGTGATTTATGAGAAAAGGAAGAAAATATATTTGTTTCAAAACAGAAAAAAAAAGTAATATATTAAGCGACGTTACAGGAAATAAAATTGATGATATAAGTTACGTCCCAAAGCTAGATGTAATTCCTGAAAATTGAATAAGGCATGTATATAACTATTGTTATATTGCAGCGTTTACTAAATCAAAGCAACATGTTTTGAATTTTCAGGGTGGATGATTATTTTAACGACTGCTTCTATCTTCTACAAATTTCTTTTAAAAAGCTGTTATTTTACAAAGATATCGTCAATCATATATCAAGTAATTAACCTAGTGCTGGTAGAGCAATATGTTTATGATAGAGTAACTGTTCGCTGAAAATTAAATAAGGCATGTTAGTTTACAGACTTTCTACTACTGTTATATTGTAGCAGTTACTAAATCAAAACATGTTTTGAATTTTCAGGGTGGCTGAGCACTCCACAGACACGTGTATCCTTAACGTAGTTCTCGGGGAGATTCAGCATGACACAGTGTCTACGACTGTTTGTAGAGACAGATTTTGTTTCTTTTTGATTGAAATGATGGGAGTCATCTCTTAATAGATTAAGTATTGGAATGTAAGTAATCTTTATTTCTCAAAGACGTTTATATAGATACGATCACTGAGTGATGAGAAATAGTCATTTGATGTTTAAGAAATATCTATAATATATTGTAAATGAATACAAGATTAATAAAAAACAACTGGTTAATTTACTTATTTAACAGTATGCGTGCTGCAGAGAACCGTTGGTTTATCATAAACATATTGCTCTACTAGATTAATCTCTTGATTTATATTGATGATATCTATGTAAAATAGCAGCAATTTTGTAGACGAAGAACAGTATTTGTATGCTCTGATTGACAGAGTATTAACGTGTGGAGTGTATCTATAAGATCATCATCAGTTAAAGAACATTTTAATAATTGTCTGAAATCATGATATTCATGTCTAACTTGATCGATCCAAATATGAACTAACTGAGAAGAGACAGAATCATCAAATTATATCTTCAAATTTTTATCTGAACACGAACCTCTCTAGAAGGTCTTTTCTGCAGTTCATGAAGCAAAATATTAAAAGAAAATGAAATGCCCAAATACATTCGTGGAATGTTTAGAACCTAAAAATGACAGACATTTTTTGCTCTCGATAGTATATTCTATATAATAAAATACTTCAACTACCAAATCAACAAGTATGAGGTTATACATTAGTTAATGGATAAAAAGCAAACCCAAAGAGAAATTCTAGTCCTTTCAAATTGTGGTTAGTTATTTCAAGTTCATTTGGACATATGAAGATAGAATTCACAAAAGCTGATGTAGGGTGCAAATTCTACTGAACTGTAATTCTAGAGAGAACTATTTAAGAAAAATGTGGTATGGGTGTGAGACGGTTGAAATGATAAAAGTAAGAGAAAAATATGTGTTGGATTTTAGGGTTTGAACACCTAACCAGTTCAGAAAAAATAGAAGTCGTTGTTGTATTTATTTGCAGAATGAAAAAATAACAAAAAGTTTCACTTATGAGCAAGTAGTTGTGGTGTGTTGAGGAGAGAAACTTCGTAAATTGAAAGACTCGCAAAAATCTTCAAGTCGTAGCAGTCTCGTTGTGGATATGTAAGAGCGAAGCTCAAAGTATAGACAATTGTAGAGAAAGTAAAGTCTTTGGGACTTTCTACAAGAAATCACCCTTTGGAGTATAGATTGTTCAATGTCTTTCGTGTCTTTAACTGCGTGTTGTTAATGTGTAAGGAACTCTGATACGAATTTGCGTACTTCAATGATGTGAAAATGTGCAACATAATTTCACTGGTATTGCTGAAGCTTGGTGAGCCGTAGAAAACTCGCTAGACGCAACTGAAATTGAATTAAAATCGCCATTTGAGTATCATAGTAAATGTAAACATACTCTCATGAGTCACAACAATTGCGATATTCATCTCACACCGATATAGATTGTGTTTCTTATCACTAGTTTATGAAGAGATTTTTTTCGAGTCATTTCTACTGCATAAAGCTATCTAATGTTGTGTACACACTAAATACGGCAGTCATCTTAATTTGATGCTTTTTGAATTGCTTATACTGAGGTTTATGTAATATGCTACAAATATATTGTAGGCAATTTATGTAGAGCGTTAAAGATTATTCCAACAGCATATGAAAACACCAGAACTCATTAAATGGTTCTGCAAAGTGCTTTAGTCAAAATTCAACAATGTATATACGTACATATAAATTATAAGAATAATGTTAAACCAAATAGTGAAATTTTGAAAAGTCTCAACTGTGGAAGGTTTACATGATGGATACATTTCATATATATTACACAAACCTGAAGCGTACATACTAAATAAATTTCAGCTAATAACTTCATTATTACAACTAATATGACTCGATGCCAGTACAGACTATCCGGTGCTCTATCCTCTTATACCGATATTCTAACAACAATTTAGAGTAGTTTGTTATATTTGACTCGAATCGAAAATTCTGGTACCATGCACCACTTCTTATGGTAACACGAAATAAATACATGTATGTATGTATGTAACTGACACACTGTCGGTTACAACAACGAGGCTTCTAGTTAATCTGATCAACGGAAAGACCTGCTCGTGAAATTAACTACAAGTAGTTGAGTACTCCACAAACATGCGTAACCTTAACGTAGTTCTCAGAGAGATTCAGTGTGACACAGACTGTGACAATGTTGGCTCTTTGAAATACAGGTACAACTCATTTTTGCCAGCTGAGTGGACGTTATCAATGTGAAATAAAGTGTTTCGCTCGACGAAACAACTGCCGGGAATCGAACTCCTGATCGACTCCCCTCCTCTCTTCATCTGATACCCCTCCTCTCCTCCTGCTTCTGACACCTACTTCCTCTCTTCACTCCAATTCACCTTCTCTTTTCATTGATACCCCGCCACCCTCACCACATCCCCATCCCCAGCACCAGCCCCACCCACTCCACCCAACTCCACCCCACTCCCCCACTTCATCCCACTCCAACACTCCACCCCACTCCCACACTCCACCCCACACATTCTCTTAACTTAGTGGTTCGGCATAAGAGACAAATATAAGGACCAGACTTTAAAAAGATGTATACATTCATACATAAATGTGTGTGTAAGTATATATATATATATATATATATATATATAGAGAGAGAGAGAGAGAGATGTGTGTCTATATATATATGTGTGTAGGTGTATATATATATATGTATATATATGTATGTATTTATAGAGTGAGCGATATACATGTATGTGATGATGTGCATTGATAAATATGCATGTTTACACACACACACACACACACACACATACACACACACACACACACTCACACTTACACTTACACGCACTTACTCACATACGAACGCATGCTTATACTCACACAGATAAATATCTATGCATTCGTGCTGTTAACTTTGAGTATGAAAAAGAGACAAGAATATGGAGGAACCTGTATGAGCGTCAAATATGACAGAAGTGTCTGTAGGTAGGGTCGTCTTAGGTGGAATATTTACTATAAACGTACATCTACATACAAAGTAAATTTAATTAAAATCAGTTAGTCAGATAATAAATAAAACCTTAATAATCCGCTATGAAGCATGAGATGTGATAGTTCAATCTTGTTTAGTTGATTAAAGGAAATACGAAACGTAAATAATAATGTAAGACAAAATATATTTTAGATCGAGAATATAAAAATATATGTTCAAAATTATTTATTCTATTATTTACTCTGATGCTGTTAGCTATATACACTTGTAGGTATGAGCATACATACATGCAATCATAATTGTATATGCATGCATGCATGTATGTATGTATATGTGTATGGGGTAGGATATTTATTCGTATGCATCTGTGTATATATGTACTTGTACATTTATATGAGTTATTGATAATCTAAAACAAAAAGCGGTATTCAGTGGCTACACATTATGTAGATCTGTTTCCCATTCAAGCGGAAGTCATTAGCATATAGCTGACTAACATTTTCTAAATTAACATGTAGCCTAAACTTTATAGATATTCATGCTTTTAATTAAGTTTCTTGGTGCGTTTTTATCCTCATTACACATTTAGTATATGAAAATGTCACATGTGACAACGCGACATATTGAAGGGTATGTTATATTCATGTATTTAAACTTCACACACACACACACGCATATATATATACATAGTTCATTCTTTGCCATACTGGGGCATCGCCATTTAGGCACGGTTTATCATGTATTTGGTAGCCTATGACGAATTTCGATTAGTTAAGTTACATTTTTGATGTATTCCACGGTGGAGATTTAAACAGGTATTCTCTCATGAAATAAAGGAGTTTCTCCTGATATGTTTCCAGATTTTTTTTTTTATCAGAGAACAAGCACTGCTAGTTCCTCTTTCGTGATAACAGAGCTTCAACCAAATATCTGTTTAAATTGAATTCAAACTGTACTGTCTTTAATTACATTCTGTGTTATGCTGTCATGCATAACATATCTGACACCAAAATACACAGGATATACAAAACAATATGAAGAGCACTGCTTTGAACGACAGCGAGCTCGCAGAATCCTTCCCGCGCCGGGCAAAATGGTTAGAGGCATTTCGTCCATCTTTAATTTCTGGGTTCAAATTCTGCCGAGGTCAACTACGCCTTTCATCCTCGGCGTAGCAGTTGACCACTGAAGTCGATGTGACCAACTTGCCCTCTTCCTGAAATTACTGGCCTTATTCCAAACGATTGAAGAAATTATTGATTTAAGAGATATACTCAAACCTCTACGCAAACCTACCTACCTACATACTTACTTACTTACTTACCTACCTACTCACTTACCTACCTACTTACTTACCTACCTACTTACTTACCTACCTACCTACTAGATACATGCAAATATACATACATACATACATACATACATACATACACACGTGTTTGTCGCGAGGATGGGATGTATGTATGTATTTTATGCTCTGATATGCAGAATAAATTTACGGATTTACCTTGGCACCGCATCTGTAAAGTAATTCAAAATATTTAGATACGTCTACCAATCAGAGATGGAAATTTTTGTTTATGTAATTTGGTGATACAAGAGAAAAATAAACGATTGCTGATGAAACTGTAAAGACGATGGAAACTATATTCCAGTCGGCGTCTCATTTTCTGTCCACAGTGAAATATATAAAGACAATCAAATGCATTTAATTTATTTACACACGCAGTACCGACTTAAATCTATGGGTTTATTTATATTCAAGTATATCAGATCATGAAAACAAAAACCAAAAAACCCAACAGTATAAATATGTTAGCAAACTTATGTAACCGAACTAGCAAGAGTGTGTAAGATTTGCAAATCCGTATACGGGATTTAATCACGCGTGTGATAACAGTAGCTATAAATACAACTTTCATGTAGACAGTTACGAGTACAGTAAGGTCTTGATGACAATGTAATGACAATTGAAGCTATAGTCCAGCAGATCCCGCTTTTTCCGTCTACGGTGAAATTATATATATATATATATATATATATATATATATATATATATATACAGACTGCAGATTACAAGTGTCCATGGAATTTAATTAACCACAATAAGTTTACACACGCAGCACCACCTGAAATCTAATTTCATTTATTTGAATTTTTATGGAGCACTTTTGTGGTAAAGGCTACGTTCTGAGAGAAATTAAGCTGCACTGTCTGAAGCATTCTTGTCTCTATTATCTATTTAACGTTAGTTCAATTGGGCATTTTTCAGGATTTTATTGCCTCAGATTACCTCTGAAAGTCATAACTTTGTGTCAAACCGTATTACGTTTCTTTCTTCTCTTTGCGGTTATTTTGGGTTGACGTGAGCTAGTTACTATGTTACTATATATATATATATAATATGCATATATGCATGTATATATATATATATATATATATATATATATATATATATATATATATATATATATATATATATATATATAAATTTAATCATATGTATTTCTTCTATCTTAATGAATAAAAATTCTTCGGATAGAATTAATGGGTTAATAGAAACCAAGGTAGCATATATATATATATGCATATATGATACACACACACATATGTATAGACAGATAGATAGATACAAATCTATCTATCTATCTAGCTAGCTATCTATCTATCTATATATATATATATATATATATATATATATATATATATATATATGTGTGTGTGTGTGTGCGTATATATGTGTGTATATATATATATATATATATACTAGCTTGCTACCACGTTGTCTTCTGTAAGTACAACAAGCGAACCATGTTCAAGATTCTTCAATTTCCGTTACACATTTCACTGAGACTTTGTTATAGCTCGAATTAATTTCATGCATTTAAAATGTACCGAGTTCATTCCATGATAACTGCATCGCTTTCCGATGAATTACTCTGTTCCATATGAAGTGTACGTTTTACTGTTACCTGACTTCAGTTTATGTATTCTCGTATTCTTGAATTTATTCTTAACTCAGTTTAGTATTTTGAAGACTTAGGAAAACGGACGTCTGTATCAGAAATGTATTACGTTCATTTCATCCCGTTCCCCTTTTAAAATATTGACTGTACTTGGTCTCGATACATCATAGCGTTTAACAATGTTTCTGTCTTCTTATGACCGGTTTACTTTATAAGGCCACCTGACATACAGAAATATATCAATATGCACTTAATGTTGTAGATTCGAAATGTTTTAATTCCTTCCCTGCTTATCGTATAGCGCTACTTGGAGAAATTTCACGACACATGCCTTGTTGCTTAATGAGTTCTGAGGTGCCATAGAAAGACAGGTGTGTCTTTTATTTATTTTGCGTTTCCGAGTTATATAAAAATTTCTATCGTTTATTCTTTTATTGAGTGGATTTATCGTTCCAGAAAAACAAACTACACTTTTGAGAATATATTGATTTCAAGTTTTGTCCCAAGGCCAACAAATTCCAGGGCGGGGTAAGTCGATTTTATCACTCCCAGTACTCAAGTGGTACTATTTTACCGACCCCGAAGGGATGAAAGGCAAATTCGATTTGAACATATAACGTAAAGACGGACGAATTACTGCTAAGCATTTTGCCCGGCGTGCTAATGAGTCTGTGTCGACAATATATTACGTACGTTTCGACTCAATCCTCATGTTTTCTACTATGTTACCTAATAGAAATACAGGAATCGAAAAATATTTGAACACACTTAATTGTCAGAGTATTACTCTTTTCAAACCAATTAAAAGTTTTTTTTTAGATCCATACTAGTAGATAAAATACTAACAAGAAATGAAAATACAAGGAATTATTGTTGCCATATGTATGAAACATAGCAATTTAGAAATTGCCAACTTCTTAAACATTGTAACACTTTTCGTACACAATGTTCAGATGTAACTGGAAGTCTCTGACAGGAATGTCACAATTGTATAAAAGAGAAAAATGCATCCTAAATGTCTGTGCTCTGCAAAGACGTTGCAATTTATCCAATGGGTTTAAGACATTATCAACGATGATCCCGAAACGCGTGTAATGAGGATAAAAACACACCAAGAAACTTAATTAAAAGCATGAATATCTATAAAGTTTAGGCTACATGTTAATTTAGAAAATGTTAGTCAGCTATATGCTAATGACTTCCGCTTGAATGGGAAACAGATCTACATAATGTGTAGCCACTGAATACCGCATTTAATATTCTTGTCAGGCGGTTGCTTAAGTTTAAAAATTCCTCCCGAATATGATATAATCTGGCTCTTTCTGATGAGAAAACTCTAAGACCGAAAGTTTAACTGGAGAAATGACGGATGTTTATGTGCAATGTCTTTCCGATGTCCACAGAGTGATGCACGAAAAGTTGCCAGTGACTGTGATGATATTAGGAATGACGAGTAATGAAGATCATGTTATGCTACTTCACTTCATTCCATAAAGTCTTAAAACTAATGCTACTGGATACGTTGAGATACTGTAAAGAGATTTTAAATTCTAGATAGAGGAAGCAGGCAGTGGAAGGCAAGACTCAGCACATTCTCATAATGTCCACGTAACGCAAGAAAGGATGTCAGGTCGTGTGTGTCACACCAAACGTGTGGCCTCCGAACTTGCCAGATTTAAACTCTGGATGAACTACTACGCTTGGAGCATTGTTGGAAGGTTGATTAATTAACAACCTCACAATACCATAGCTTCACTGACAGCTTCCATTCTCCAAGTGATATTCAAAATGAATGAGGGCTAACTTATGCAGGCATATCAATGATTCCGGCCCAGCATTAAAGCAGCCATCGGAGCTGAAGGCGGATTGATTGAATAATCATATAAGGAAGCGAATGAAGAATATGTGTACAAATTTTTATTAAAATACGTTTGGATTTTGCTCGATTAGAAATGACTTTTTAAAAATTTAATTACCACCCTCTATTCTTAATGTTCGTAAGGCTGACTGAATGATATGTTAACCTAAAACATATCTAGATATAACAAAATAAAATGAAAGAAATATAGATATATATAAACTAAGATTCTTAAATTTCCGTTCCACTTTTCACATAGACTTTTTCTTAGTTCTCGCAAATTTAATTTATTTAAACTTTTTATAGAGTACTTGAATGATAAATGCATCGTTTTTAGATGAATTAAGAAGTCCAGAATGAAACGCATGTCAATTATATTCCCCCTCTCTCTCCCTCTCTCCCTCCCTTCTCTCCCTCTCTCCCTCCCTCTCTCCCTCCCTTCTCTCCCTCTCTCCCTCCCTTCTCTCCCTCTCTCCCTCCCTTCTCTCCCTCTCTCTCTCTCTTACTCTATCTCTCTCTCTCCCTTTCTCTCTCTCTCTCTCTCTCTCCATTTCTCTCTCTCTCTCTCTCTCTCTCTCTCTCTCTCTCTCTCTCTCTCTCTCTCTCTCTCTCTCTCTCTCTCTCTCTTTCTCCCCACGCACATACAATTTTATCCCTGCTTCAAAAAGCATAAAAAGCTTCTGTCAATAAACTAATAGCTAACACTATCAAGACTTATCGTTATAGAATGTGATGAATGTACCTAAGTAGTAACTAGTGGAAGAGATTGATATTGTTGTTTGCTGAAATTCATTTAAAATTGATTTTTATTAATGGAACTTTATACGTATGTGCTTATTAAACAGACTAACTTAATATCTCGTATGTTTTATCATAAGAAACACTTAAATGTTTTAGTTAATGGTACAGCTCAGGATATTTTTTCTCTTCATATTTAGCAGCAGTTTAATCATGATATTGTACATGAATGCCTAAATGGTTTCATTGAATAATACTAAATAATTTTTGCACGGGCTTTCAGCATTAGCTACTTTTTGTTCTTTATGTGTGGCATATATACATGTATGCATGTATGTATGTATGTATGTATGTATGTATGTATGTATGTATGTATATTGTCGTATTCTTGTGGCATCGTCCAAAAGTACTAATCTGTTGCTTGGGAAGTGGCCGGAAGTGAAATTGATAATCAGGTGTTCTCTAGTTCTTTTCTGTCTTTTACATTGAGCTTTTCCCTTCCACTGTTACCTTATTTCGGACGAAGATCCTATTACGAAAGTATATATATATATATATATATATATATATATATATATATATATATATATATATATATATATATATAGTGGCTATAACAATTAAAGTTTATTGTCGAAAATTTCTGAACTGTAAACTGGTTTGACAATAAACGACGCATCTGCTACAGTGTCGATACTCGGACAAAGAATTTGGAATCTAACAGAAAAGTCGGTTTAGCAACTCGCTTCCACAAAAATACAGTAAGAAAATATAAACACCAACCATGAATTGCTACAGACTAATCGGCATATAGAAAATTACACATGCATATGTGTATCTAATATCTTAAAGGATTCAAGCACAAATCTTTTCCTTCCATATATACAATACGCTATACACATCATCATTGCAACCACGGTCGAACATTCCTGAAGGAGTTTCTTCAAAGTTCAGTTTTCCACTGCTCCTGGCAACTGCTCCTGGCAACTGCTCCTTAGTGAGGAGTTGACCAATGAATGTTCGAGCAGGTTTTCTTCTATTGCAACTCCCGAGAGTTGGTTTCCACAGCAGTAGCTTGTGAATAACGTCCAGCTCACTTCTCTGGAGATGTCCTGCAAAAAATCGCAACCGTGCTCAAGCAGTTCTAGCTGTTATCTTGGGTGTTTCCTTATAAGCTTTCATTTGTAATATGTTGATGCTAGTTAATGTTTTATACGATATTAGACATTTCAGTTCATGTACCATCTAATTTCTTCTCAAGCGCTTGTATCAGCATCCATGTACCTGATCCATACAAAGGCACTGACTCAAAAGATATTCAATACAAGGATATCTTGATTTTTCTGGGTAGATTTGACGTCCATATCTTTTCAGTTTTGTTCATTACGGTCCAGGCTTTGGTAATTCTAATATTAATGTCCTTATCCAGTCGCTCAAGTATAGAAAATCATCAATTCGATTTAATATTTCGCTATCCAGTGTGGCAAAATTTCCACCTTGATTTTGTGACATGTACTCTGACTTCGTAACATTTATGTGTAGACCAGTCTTTCTGGCAGAGAATTCGACTTTATGAAGAAGTTCGTGAGCGTGATCAATGGTAAAAGAGCTGTCATTAGCAAAATCTGTATCACATACAATAATTGGTGGGTTTTGCTTACTTTTCCTTCGTGTCAATGTAAAGCCGAGATCTTGTCCATTACCAATTAATTGGCTTCTTTCATCGCATAGTTCAG
Organism: Octopus bimaculoides; assembly: GCF_046866305.1. Lineage (NCBI taxonomy): Eukaryota > Metazoa > Mollusca > Cephalopoda > Octopoda > Octopodidae > Octopus > Octopus bimaculoides. Next base: position 64,589,253 of record NC_142937.1, on the reverse strand, counting down.
GGCGATTTAGAAAAGATGTGGTGCCAATGTGCCACCTTGAAGAACACTCGCAAAGATTTCAAAAATCTCGGTGTCACCATTAGGAGAGAGAACTTGAGCTTCCGTATTTATGTAGAGTAGATTTATAGTAGAAACTTTGATACTAGGTTCACCATATACAAGTAGGATTGACAGAAGCTTTACCATATGGATGGTGTGAAAATGCTTTTCTGAAGTCAATGAACGTTAGTATTGTTTTCCCAGTTGTGAGAAAGTTGACGTATTCTGTCTGGAACGATTTTAATTTATCCTGAAACCATTTTGATTTATTTGGGTTTAGATGTAGTCCTAGACTGTTTAGTACTATTCTGTTGTTGATCTTAGCTGCAACTACTAACGGAGTAATTTCTCAGTAATTAGCTGATATTCCAGGTCACGTTTCTCGCGTTCAGGCAATATTCCTCCCTTTGTTCAGATTTTCAGGTCTTTTGACAGATTTCAAGGTCATGCATACTTCTTCTAGCATATCATCCGAGCCTGTAGCCTTCCTATTTTGTGTCGACTTGATTGCTTCTTTGTATTTCTGCATTGTAAAATCAACAACAAAAGGCAGTGAGTCAATATTTCCTCATCAATATTTCTTTCTGCTAGCAAATGTATTTCCTGAATATCGCACAAAGTGAAGACCGTGTCCTGCATTACCACGGGTTGCCCTTTGGCAAGGCATAATACCCGTTCACCTACTCCCGCTAGAGATACGTTGAAAAGGAAGCAAGCTTCATAAACCCGTATATTTCCTGTGGGTAAACAGCAGTATACGACAAACTGTTGCATTGGCAGGAGGCACATTGTGGCTGGGCAGCTGATCATCCGTTTTGACAATGCACAGGCACACAAACTCTAGCTATAGACATATGTATATATCTGTATATGCATATGTATATAGAGAAAATTACATTCAAGAGAATTAGACCGTAAAATACAAATGAACCATATGATAAACAGGATGCATGGCCAACAAACTAACAAAGTACAATTCTTTCCAACAAACAAACGGAATGCCAGTCAAAATCTCGTTCGTACTACTTTGTGTAAGTTTACTGATGACCCGAAGACACGACGCCTTTCAATTTTTAATGAAATAAGAATATGTGAACGTAAAAAATATATCCTACGAACCGAAGAAGATATTACAAAACAAAATAAATAAAATTTATAAAAGTATGAACAACAAAAGCACAAATTAACCTTAGTAACCAGCAGAATGGCGAATTCCACAAAACATACTCCAAACAAAGAAAAATAAAAACAATATGACAAAACTACATTAGAAATTAACCAATGAAATAAATAACTGCAGGCAAAGATCAAATAAAGACCGCATAATTAAAGAGCTTACTTGAAACAAACCAATGGAAACAAATGGCATATAGTGAAGAAGAACCACAAACAGAGGTACACACACACACACACACACACACACACACACACACGTGGAATATCTATTATTAGCAATTTTGATATCGTTGCGCACGACTCACGACATCAATTTCGGCTTCAGAAGAAATTAATCCAAATCTATGTACTATGTACGTACGATACACAAATACATTTAAGGTATTATTTCAATCTATTTGTATCATTAAACATATCCCTTCAAGGTAGTGAGCTAGCTGAATCGTTAGCGCACCGGGTAAAATGCTTCGCGGCGTCTCACCTGTCTTTACGTTCTGAGTTCAAATGCCACCGAGGTCGACTTTGCCTTTCGAGGTCGATAAAATAATTACCATTGGAGTCGATGTAATCGATATCTCCCTACCCCATATGTCCTGGCCTTGTGCCAAATTTTGAAATCATTACTAAACGTCTCTCTATTGTTGAACATTTCAAACACCTATCTATTGATAGTGTAATCATTGATTCCGTCAGCATTTTATTGGATATTCGAGACTTTTTCTTTTAAAAAGAAATATCAGTTAAGAATTTTATAATGAAGCATTTACATTCTTGGTGCCTATGTGCTAAAATAATTTAACATTTCATTTCGCATCTAGTATTGCAATTTCAGTAATATTTATCTTCCATTCACTCTACAAAGACATCTTATCATTATAGTCAAGTATCGTTATGAGCATCATATCTTATGGTCGCTTCACATATATAATTAAGTTTCATTATGATGGCTTCACAAATTCCTTCCATTTTTGGTGGACAAGAACTGGTGAGGAGGTGACGAACAAGGTAGCCAATCTCACCCAGAAATGGTGGAGAGGAAGCTGTCCATGAAAAGTTTCGCGGAGGTGGTGAATGAGTACATCGCTTCCGTCATCTACTACCGCCTGACCGTCGTCCCTTGCCCTACTCGTGGCTGATCAAGCTTGAGCGCTTGCTCTTCCAGTTTCCGAGGAAAGGACGTGTTCCGATCGTCAGATGGTCTATCTGCTGTCAACAGCCACTGAGTGGAGGGCTCAGCATGCCGTGGCTAATGATGCGCAGACAGGCGCTGATGTCGCGACATCTCCAGTGCTTTCTTAATGGTGAAAAGGTATGGTCGCCATTTGTCACAGGATTTTGCGCTGCTCGCCTCACTGACGGAACTACAGTCCTGCATCTAGAGTAGACCAAGACAGGGCGCTTAGCACCTGAAATGTCAAGCAAGCGCTCACCGCTCTCTGCCACTCGGGCAACGCGGTCGGTGGAAGTCCCACTATGGAATTTTATAGGGGATTAGTAGAGGGTAAGAGTGATGACGTCTTCGGGGAAACTCAGGGCTTCGGGACGGATAAATTAAATAATCTTTTCCAGAGGACTTTCAGGCCGGAGCCTATGGATAACTTCCAGAAAACCCTGGCCTGACAGTCCTACCAGGTAGCTCTGCCGGTTTGAGACACATTCTACAGACACGGAAGTATTGTCAGACGGACCTGTCTGAGATGTGCACAGGGCGATGAAACCGTCCTGCATGCACTCTTTCAGTGTCCGTGGATTACTGACTTGTGGAGCTTTGTCGAACTGCCCTTGCTGCGTGTAGGACGGATACTGTTATTAACTGAGTTCATCATGAAGATCGCTCCTCCGCCTTCCTTTGGCTGGGAAGGAAAAGCAGTATTCCTCTGTCTGGTGGCTATGGCGAAGGACATAGTGCGGTGGACGAGACTGAGAGGACTTAAGGCAAATACTTTCCTCTTCGACCAAGCCCTCATCAACTTTTACAAAGTCTACTTGAAAAGGAAAGTGAGATTGGAGAGGGAAATTCTCTTCCCACCCCACCAGTAAATTTGTTGAAAAGTGGGTGCAGGACGCGCGATTGGCCCGTGTAAATGGGCCTACTCTGAACTTTCATTTGTAAACCGGAGGAGTTGAGAAGGAGAGAGGAGCCTGCTGAGGTGCATCTGGCGGTCGGGATAACCCGATTGTGTGGGGTTCCTCGGTTGTCCCGGTGAGGAACTGCTCCCTTTTGGGAAAATATTATTGTTCAATTGTTTTGTTAATTGCTTTTATTACTTATTCGATACCCGGCATTGTTCAACACTCCACTTGTCCCTTGTATTGTATCGTCCCTATTTGTTTTGTATTCGGCCCTTGTGGCTAATAAAGAAAGATTATTATTATTTATAATTATTATCTTTTATAATAATTATTATTATTGTTATTATTATTGTTGTTTTGTTGATGCTGTTGTTGTTGAACACTAGGATCGATCTAATCGACTGAAACCCTCTCCGAAAATTTCATGCCTTGTGCCTCTAATGGAAAGGATTATTATAATCCATATTATTATTTCATTTTGTCTCAGGTTTTGTTGGAACTCTTGGATTCTTGCATGCGTAGCGGGCTTGCTACCTGCAGCCTACGGTCCCATGCTATCTGTTCTTTTCAGTTAATATTTTCCTGATTATTCTGGCCGTGCCAAAGGAGGTAAACATTTTGTAACAGTTCTACTTGGCGCTCTATTTCAATCTCCTTCATATTCCTCTCGATGCCTTCCGATACTGTTCCCAAGGACCCAAAAATAATAGGTTCTAACTTCACCTTCTTCATTTTCACAGTCGGGCTATTTCGTACTTAAGAGGGTTGTATTTATCTATCTATTCGCCTTCCTTCTTGACTATTCGTGGGTCAAAGGGGTAGGCAACATCAACTATATAGCACATGTAGTGCATCTTGTCGACCACCACTAGGTCCGGTCTGTTATCATTTGAAGTATTTTCTTCATTATATTCGATTCTAATTTTTATCGCGTCGTTTGAATCTACGCCAGTACTTTTTTTAAAACCCTGGCACTTATTTTATTGGTTAATTTTGCCGAACCGTTAAGTTATGGGGACGTAAACAAACCAACTTTCGGTTGTCAAGTGGTGGTGGAGGCAAGCACAGACACACAGACGCTCACACTTCACAGACACACCTCACACACGCACACGTACACTCAGATATAGGCATATATAAATTCGACGAGTTTCTTTCAGTTTCCGTCTACTAAATCCACGCAAAGGTTTTGTTCGGCCTAAGGCTATAGTAGACGACACATGGCCAAGGTACCACGCAGTGGGATTGAACCTGAAACTATGTGGTTTGGAAGCAAACTTTTTACCCCATAACGACATCTGTATATAATTCATTTTATTTTGGGCTGCTTGTTTTACTCATCTATTTTGTAATTTTTTCAGATAAAAGTAATAAAACCAATGCTAGAAGCATATAAGTGAGCGATAATGTACCTGTTACAAACAGTTTACAATCGCATTTAAAGAAACGATCAGGAAAGATCGCGACATGCCATGTTGAATGTTTGATTTTCAGATAATGAGAAATAACAGTATTTTTCCCTGATGAAGAGAAACGATGAAACAAGAATGTATTGTGAAATATGAAAAGAATTTGCATGATTGTATTTATATCTCCAGTAGAGGATTTGCATATATAAAGCAATGTGTGTGTGTGTGTGTGTGTGTGTGTGTGTGTCTGTGTGTGTGTGTGTGTGTGTGTGTGTGTGCATGATTCTTAACTAGTATGCAAGCGTATACTCACATACATAACTACACCTGTATCAAACGCATAACCATTCACACGTTCATGCTTGAAAATTACCCATTCATGTAATTACGCCTACATAGTTGTACACAAACAACAACCAAGCTTTTTGTTATTTATAAATAAACATGCATAAATAAACGTGTATACATTCAGTCTAGAAAACGTTTATACAATTGATCGCGCAAATAAGTTCTGTGGTCAAAATAGGCGAATACTGTAACCTGGGATTACAACAAGGTTCTAATAGATTTAGTGTTTGGTGTGAGAAGTGTAGTAAATTCACTAGTGAGAAACCTCAGACTTGTTTGCTTAACGAAGTTACTAACATAGCGATCTATATGTATTTTTCTGTAAGTTGAAACAATCATCTGAGATTTCTAGGTTTTAATGATGCTGGTTTTCCCTTGGACGCAAAAATGAGTTATTGCTAATCTACAAACTGTTACTAATACTATTGTTTATATTCAGAATTAGATTGAACTGGTGTCAATACGAAATCAAGTAGACATTTGACCGAGAGAAGAATTCCTTTTCAGCTTTCGATTCTAATTGATAGAGACAGAATTTGTCTTGTAGTTTGAATGATCAGGAAATTGAATACAAGTCTAATACTAGTTGCCAATATGTCTATGCAGAATTTATCTGACTACAATGTCAGACATCCGTTTGGCTTTTACTCTTTCACATACACAATTCAGTATATGTTTAAAATCTCAATGCATTTATATACAATACAAGGCTTGAATATTCTTGACGCATGCATATCTGCTTTGAAGATCAAACACCGTTTCAACTTAGATGACACTGATGCTTGGTACAAACTTCAAAAGGATTGACTTACCTTGTCATAAAGATTTTGGCAAAGTTGATGGTCGCTAAGTAAAACTAAAATATTTGTCGTTAATTTACTACATTGATGTCCAGGGATTTCTAATTATATGAATCAAACTACATTGGTCTAAAGGATAAAGTTTCGCCAAATCAATAAAAATCATAAAACTATATGCAAGTCGGTGATATTAGCTAAACCTAAATGAAACCAGAAAGCCGCGGGGTTGAAACTAATATGTCACTCACCTTCCATATTTCAAAATTTACTAAGTCGCTTTTTTTATCTATTTGATATTCAATCAATTTTCATTACAATCTTCTATGTGCAAGAAAAGTACAATATATATGTATAACTGTTTAATAATATATCATTACAATATTTTATTCTCCGATTTGAAGCCACAATTTATAAATATAAACAAATGACTGAAAAATGATGAGATAACCCCAGTTGCTATTATACTATGAGCCTTCCGTAGTAGCTTTCTCTCCATAACTTAGAAAACCTTCCGCGTTTGTTTACAAATATTATATACCGTATTACATAGTTTAAGTATATAAAAACTAAATTTGACTGAAATTGATAGATGAGCATTTGACCAATAGGATGCGCCATGTTAGCGTTGATTTGTGGGTTCGATTCTGGCTGGGGGTTAGGTCATCATTTTTCAGTCATTTGTTTGTATTTATAAATTGTAGCTTTAAATTGGAGAATAAAATATTATGATGTTATTATACAGTTGTTATTATACTATGAGCCTTCCATAATGGCTATCTCTTCGTCACAAAACCTTCCGCGTTTGTTTGCAAATATTATATATATATATATATATATATATATATATATATATATATATACAGATAGATAGATAGATAGATAGATAGATAGATAGATAGACGCTTTATAGGTAAAGTCAACATAGAATATACTCCACTCAGTGGGTAATAAATAGGAATTTAATACAGAACCGAAAAAGTTACAAATAGTTTCATGATTTTATAATTCTTCAAGTAAGCATATTTATAAAATATGCATGTATATATAGATTATGAATGTGTATGTGTGCGTGTGTTTGTGTGTGTGTGTGTGTGTGTGTGTCTCTCTCTCTCTCTCTCTCTCTCTCTCTCTATATATATATATATATATATATATATATATATATATATATATATATATATATATATATATTCATAGAAAAGGTAAGACAACAAAAGAAAGAAAGAGAGCTCGATAATATGTAAATAGAGGAATTTATCAGTAAATAATATGTGACAATTATTCGGTAGCCATGATAAAACTCCGAGTTTCGGGTGTCGAAGCGGAAACCCACGCCGCCATCTCTTCAGTTATCTGGCCATCGACAAAATGCTATGAAAATGACATATATATATATATGTATATATATATTTGCAGGCACAAGTCTGATAAGTGCAGGAGCAGCTGTGTGGTAAGAAGTTTCTTCCCATCCATACGGTTCTGGGTTCAGTCCCACTGAGTGGCACCTTGCGCTGCGGACTTTGGTTAGCCAGTGGCTAACCAAAGCATTGTGAGTGGATTTGGTTAAGAGAAACTGAAAGAAACCCGTCGTATATATGTATATATCTATGTGTGTGTCTTTGTGCTTATGCCTGTCACTCATCACAATTTGCCAATAAGTGTTGCATTTTAAGTATCGGGTTAAAAAAGGAGGACAATGGATAAATACAAGTTCAGATAAATAGAATAAAATAAATGCAATAATATCAAAAAATGAAATATAAAATAAGAAAAATGAGATTATCATAAAGATTTGCTTTCTAAAGATTTGGCTTATCATCCCATAGTATTTAGATGAATAAATCATTGGATAAAAATAACATAGATAAATGAATAAATAATCAAACGAATAGAATGGGAAGTTTGAAAAGAAATGAAAATTAAATAGGATTTAAAGATGTAAATAGAGATCTTGGCATGTTAAGATAATGTATTTGTTTTAGGAGATCTACTTAACTAGTTAAATGCATAGCAGAGCGACCTAAACTATTGGTATTTCACTCAGTTGGTTTACAAGGACAAACATGCCATTCTAAGACCATTGATAACAAACCAATAACATTCTTAAGAATATTTCCAGACATGTTCATACAAATGCATTCACATACTCTCTCTCTCTCTCTCTCTCTCTCTCTCTCTCTCTCTCTCTCTCTCTCTCTCTCTCTCACACACACACACACACACACACACACACACACACACACACACACACATACAGACACAAAAACACATACAGACACACACACATTAGTTTGCACACATAAAAATAGTAATTTTATAAACAGTAGAAGTTCAATATTTTCTTTAAGTGACCAAATTAATATATATGATTATTGGCGAATGTACAGACACATACATATTCATACGTGTACATACATATACGCTTCAGAAATTGAGAGCTGGATCAGTCTGAAATATAATGGAAAATAGGTTAATTTCAGAACAGTGATGTCTAGGTCACAAAACCAATGTTTGCCTTGCCTTAATGTCTGCTGTCCTGTTTAACAACTATATATCCACTGCATCGGAAATCTGCAATAGTTCCATAACTACCGTCTCGGCTATACCCTTGAACCCCAGTAATCCGTTACAGCACTTACCTAGCGTACCTCATCGTTAACATCACCTGTGTACAAACCGCCATAATTTGTATATATGTAGATAGATATTAATGTCCTTTTATATTCAATTACATAGTGTAATTTTTTGTCTTTTGCTAGTCAATTCGCTGCCACCTCAAAAGAAATAATAATTATTCCCTTCAAATTTTGGTTTTGTGACCTAGACATTACGTTCTGAAATTAATGTATTTTCCATTATATTTTAGACAAATCCAGCTCTGAATTCCCGAAGCAGAATTTTCTAGAAATTTCTATAAGTTTCTAAAAGTTTCAAGAATTCCTAGAAGTTTCTGGCAGCATAGATTAAACAGTTCTATATTTAAGAGATGAGGAATTATTTACATTATTTACATTATTTACATTTGACGGATATTCGTCCTCATCTTGTTTGTTGTTAACACAACGTTTCGGCTGATATACCCTCCAGCCTTCGTCAGGTGTCTTGGGGAAATTTCGAACCTGGGTTCTCATTCCTATCGATGTTACTATTATTATTATTATTATATTATTATTATTACTATTATTAATCAGGTCGCTGCCGTGAATCGAACTCGGAACCTTGGGGTTAGTAGCCCGCGCTCTTAACCACTACAAGGTTCCGAGTTCGATTCACGGCAGCGACCTGATTAATAATAGTAATAATAATAATAATATAATAATAATAATAATAATAATAGTAACGTCGATAGGAATGAGAAACCAGGTTCGAAATTTCCCCAAGACACCTGACGATGTCTGGAGGGTATATAAGCCGAAACGTTGTGTTAACAACAAACAAGATGAGGACGAATATCCGTCAAATGTAAATAATGTAAATAAAGCATAGATTATATATACATATATATATATAGGTAGCGGGTAGCGATTTTCTTCACTACTTCAGGGAGTGACGACCCTGCCTTACACGAGTACCGGGCCTAGCTGGCTATGGCTGACAGTATCCAGTACCCGGTATGGGCCCTTTACAGAAAAAGAGACAACCTTCAAAGAAATAAGGAGTGGAACCCCGTAGGCGGTTTAGTGTTCAACTCGATACTCTTCCGGCAGCTCCCGCAACCAAGTTGGTGCCAAACTTAATGCTCTGCATTCCTTTGGACTATGTCAGCAAGGTCGAGAGAGGAATCCTGACGATTGGGCTACCCGGGATTTTCTTACATCTAGCCCACGCCTGCGCAAAACTGGAGAGGACATGAAATGTAAAAAACAGACAGGATTAGTTGATGCGCAACTCCATTGTCTCCCAAGACAAAAGGATGCTAACAACAACAATATATATATATATATATATATTTATATATATATATAAATATATATATATATATATATATATATATATATATATATAAATATATATATATATATATATATATATATATATATATATATATATATATATATATATATATATATATATATATATATATATATATATATATATATATATATATATATTTATATATATATATATATACATACATACATATATATAGGTGCAGGCATGGCTGTTTGGTAAGAAGCTTGCTTCCCAACCACATGTTTCCAGACTCACTTCCACTGCGTAGCACCTTGGGGGCAAATATCTTCTACTATAGCCTAGGGCCGAACACTAGTGAATGGATTTGGTGGACGGAAACTGAAAGAAGCCCGCCGTATATATATATACAGGGGTCGGACAAAATAATGCAAACACCTTTAAACTTCTATCAAATTTATTTTAATATGGCAATAATTACAGCTTGAATTCTACGAGGTATGGACTCGTACAAAGTTTGAATTGTTTCCAAAGGAAAGTTTGTCCATTCTTCAGCTAAAACAGTCTCCAGTTCTTGTAGTGATGATGGTGGAGGATATCGACTCCTTACTTGCTTTTTTCCAAAATGCACCATAAATGGTTCGTTCTTTTTTACTAGACTTGTGCATCAAATATTCTGTTCCTTTTGCTGATTTATTCATAACTTTGTTCTCAGTGAAAATCCAATAGTAAAATAATGAAGATTTATTCGCAATCTAAATCTTAGTTATTGGGACGTAAATTAACTACAACCAGTAACACATTAATATTTTCGTAAAGGACAACGTTAAGAATATTTTTATGTTTTTAGAAATAATTACCCCCGTTCGAAATTTACTTCATATTCAATTATTCGGAGAATTTATAAACAGACAATATAAGAGATATCAGCACGTTTAATAAAATCATATATTTGAATTAGCATAGTTTCAACTGTGATTTCCTAATTTCATCTGAAATTTCGATTTGTGAATTTGAATATTCAAATAACAATTTTCGTTCTTATAGTAATTTGCTATAAATTCTAGTTTGCAAATTCGACTTAATATATTTAGAACTAGAAAACCCGTTAGTGTTTTAATTGCGTTTAGAATTAAAGTATTAAAACAAAGTGATACATTAAAGCGAGCAAATCATGTTCACATGTGATAACATTTGTATTTTGTTTCGAGAGAAAAGACAATTTTATTCGAATTATTACTAGCAACCTTTACTGGATAATATTTTAAGTTAATAGGGAATCGTTATTTACGCTTATTCTAACTTGTTCACGGAAAACCCAGTGATCTAGCTAGTATCAATTACCGTTATCGTAACACAATATATGACGTCATTTATTAAGCGAATGCCAAAGTGCATGATCTTCCTATAAATATTGATTCAAATTAAAACATAAAAACGTATGAGATGGTTGCACTTGACTTGATACTAAAGCCACTTGAAATTGAGACAGTGTGCCATTTGTCATCTCTTACTTGGCTTTACAATATTAATACATTACATTGGTTAACAAGATCAGTTCTTAATGAATGGTTCCAGTTTCGTACCTACTGTATGAAACTTTGGACAATTGCAATCCACTGTATAATTTTGGATTAATTTACACACATGTATATACATATGTGTAGGGTACTGCCCAGCTACTGTACACGAACAATAGACAGGAACTTCACTGCGGGCTAGCTAGTGAGATGGGGACTTCCGATTAGGTGGAAACAAAGATGGAGACGTTGGATGGTGCATATTCGCCCGCGCAGTGAGTAGCTGAATGCAACCAAAATAAATAATACACCGACACACACGTGTTATTAATAGTTTTTGAGTATAGTTTAAAGCTATATATGTATGCATGTGTATGCGAATTGATCGTTTGATATGGTTTACAGACTGTATATATTAAGAATAAGTAGGTAGTCAGAATTTGGATATAAATTATTTATTTAACACTTTCATCCCTGAAGGATTCATCATGAATGATTTTTGAATGGAAAATTCATAACTTTTATATACATGTGATATACATGTGATATACATGTGATATGTGATATGTGACATGTGATATACATGTGATATGGTGGACAATAATCTGGTGTTGAGTTCTAAGATATACATACATATATATATGTATGTATATATATATATATATATATATATATATATATATATATATATATATATATATATATATATATATATATACATACATATATGTATGTGTGTGTGTGTGTGTGTGTGTGTGTATTATGTACACACACACACACGCACACACACACGCACACACACACACACACACTCACACTATTTTACTCTTATTTTCTTTGACAGGTTTCAGTTGTCGAACTACGGCGATACTGTGGGATAGCTTTGAAGTGTTTATTGAAACACCTCCACTACATATTTCAGCCTAGCATTTGTTCTATCAGCGCTTACTTTGTCGAACAGTTAGGGTGCAGACTGGGAGAAACAGAGAGAAGCCGATGTTAATGAGTATGTGCATATCAGTGTAAAAACGGTACTTGAATGAATTTCGTTTAGTTGACATGGTTAGTAGTGATTAAAAATACATTAAATTTAGTCTTCAATATTTATATCTTAGTCTGGTTGATGACTTCCTAGTTTATCATTAAATATACAAAAAAAAAAAAAAAAAAAATTTCCACTTCGCTAAAAATAAATAATTTAGAAACAATGAGATAACCTTCGTGTGGTTAATCGGACCGCAAGAAATAACATCCAAATTTCTTTTTAATTACAGCCTACTATTCTAAAATACGAAACACTGAATATGTGCCGCAGGCACTCTACTTCGGAAAGGGTAGATTAATAATGATTGTATTCCCATGTTATATCTGCATTGCATCGACATTGAAAGCTATTGTTCTTCAGGCAATCAGTCTACCTAGTGGCGGCACTGACATCTTAACGGTAGATATTTAATTTAATAATTAGGACGCCATAAACTTTAATTTCAATTAAAGACAAATAAGGTTATTAATGCAACGCCAGACTGTTGCGCATTTATTTTATACGCTCTAAATCATTGATACTCAACCGAGAAACATGATGAGGGCCAAATCACATATTCAGATCTCATGGGGAACAGTATGATTCCAAACACAAATTTAGACGTACGATCAACTTGTCATAATTCTTATACTTCATTATTTATGCTCATTTGAATAGCATTGATATTTAGAATTACAGAAGGTTTATGTTTGTGTTTTTCTAATTTGTTGAAACTGTTATTGTCGTGTGTCTTACAATCAAAAGCTCGAAATCACCTTGTTATTTTAAGCAGTAACGGTATTCGTTTGTCATCATTAATGTTGTAGTTAGATATTACAAAAGAACTATCGAGTTGGTAAGAACCACAAATTTCATGGGGAGTAAAGGATCAATCGAAAGCAAATTTGTTACTATAAATTTTGTTTCTAAAGTTCTAAGAATCTATTAAACTAAATGTTTGAATATGTTTACAACTTGAGTATCTGAATCACATTTAAGTCTTTTGATAATTATCACTGCTAATACACAACTTTATTTCCATAGGTAGTGTTGTTTTGTAAGCTACCACAACCAATTTGTTATCAATGGGTACGGCTGAAATTTGTAAAACACATTCGTTCAGTTAATAATGCCTATACTGGTGGAGCAGCTGAAACAGCTCCGATTTGAAATTGCTCAAAATATGCTGGACTGTGCAAAACACGACTCAGACTTCATAAAGACAATCATCATTGGGATGAGACATGGATTCATGCTCTCTGCTTGATACTTTCGGTCATCTTGCGTGAAAACGAAAATCCAACGAGCGCGTACTAGATGTCTGTACTCTAGGCGTATCAGCCCGGAATTGATGCGGTCTACAAGCGGGAAAATTTTTACCTACAACCCAAAGAATTTTTCCTACGCAGCATTAGTCTTCGCGGGTAAAAATAAGATCGGAGGTTTTTTGAACGCACCTTGTACGTAGTACACACAAATGGAGCCAAGTCAATGCTAGTTAAACGACTTTCGAGTTCTATGTAATTTCATTTCTCCACAAATTGATATTTTTTGTATTTTCAGTTTTTTTTATCACTTTCTGGTATATATGTAGTTAGTAGTTATTTTTCTTGCAATCACAGTTATTTTTACTTGAATTAATCAAACATATACATATACACTCAAACATATACATAAAAACATACCTGCATGCATTCAATCAGGTATGCATTCATACATGCAATATACCTCCATGTACTACAGAGTGGAGTTTTAAGAAATGTGCCTGAATATTTTGTTCTACAATTTAAAAAATCTCTTTCCACCTATAGCTGTAATTTTTTATGCATGCTTCTTTATGTTACATATTCTGGCTAACTCAGTTGGAATAGCTGAAGTAAAATACTATTCGTTAATTAACAATTTTTTACTTTGGTAATTATACTTGACAACATCACTGAAATCCACTTGCACTACCACAAAATATCCGACCGTATAATGTATCAGATAATTCCTGCTGGCCTCTCCATTTAGTTGAATATATATTTAGCCATATGAAACAATAGAGAAAACTCAATTAGATATCTAAGATATATTAAATTACTGGGACGAAGCCCGTTCAAACTGAGACCATTTCATAGCTAAGCAGCTTCGACACCAGTCATCTTTCACTGGTTCTGGCAGGCAACGAGTGTTTTGTCAATGCTAATCAAATTAAAAAAGACTAAATGTTTCTGCGGAAGAAAGCGTCAAAATCTAAACGGAGTCGATTACATCACCATGATCGTCTCCCTCACTAACTCACAATCACTTTAAAGGTAAACCAAAAGGTTTAATGAGAAGAAAATACCTGCCGGAAACACGCTACATATCACGAAGAAATTTAATATACTATACTTTAAACCTTTAACGACAAATTGATAACTGAAGCATGAACTCAGGATCCTCGGTGAACGACTCCTCTACTGCAAATGATTATAAAGATGAACAAGGCATCAAGGAAAAACCCCTTACGAAGATATTAAATCATTTTAGTTTAATATCTAGAATGTAACAAAATGCAGTGTGACAGAAAACAACTAGAAAGAAATACTGAATGAGGAATTTATACATACCACAATTTCTGAAACTTTTTACACAAACAGTGAACAAGTTGAATGTGAATATATCGATGTTCGGCTTATTCTTGCTGTGGCAGCCAGTTTTCTGATAGAACGATGAGGATTTCACCGTATCTTTTCTCTGGTACTTTTGATAAGCTTAGGGATCTTCACACTTCTTTTTCAGCAACGTCCAGGTCGATCAGCGGTGGAACAAGTCTTTTGAAATTTCTTGACATTTTTCAAGACTGTTGTATGGTTAGTTTTAAGCTTTCGGCCTATAGCCGTTATCTAATTCATAAACCTGAATTTATTTAGTTTGAAACAAAAAAGAAGACGCATAAAGCTTTCATAATGATGTATAATTTTCATATCTTATCATATTTATTGATAGTTATTAAAGCTCAAAACTTCGATTGCCTTAATTTCGGGACACCTTGTTTATATCTTGTAATAGATCTGCAACTTAGAAGGAGTCTGGTTCGGTTTCAGATCTAAAGGTAAAACTTTTATGTCTTTCTTGAAAATAAACTGAGCAGATTGCTGTGTGACCGCTACGTGAATTTAAAGTAAATTCTTGAAGTTGTTTAACACGTTTATGCACGCTAAATTGAGAATAACATTGACTGCGTGATCTTGTAACAGAGATTTCACTTCTACCTATGAATTTTGTGTGTGAAACTATACAACGCTGTAAACGACGTCAGTGGACGAAAAGACATACTGTTTAAGTGTCATTCCACCTCCGCAGTGATAGGTACTTCCTCAGGCATGTAATGCTAACCAGAAATTTCAGTAGAAAGCGGCACACACCAACAAGTGTATTGTTCGCTACTTTCCTTATAGTAAGACATCGTTTACATCTTAACGTATTTCAACGCCCAAAATCTACAGGGGAAAAATGTTTTCTTCGAAAGAAAACACCTAGACAAATACGGTTTGCGCTCTAGTGTACAGGAAAGTGTTAAAAATAAATATTGGTGCCATTATTTTGATCTTCGCTGCTTCATGTGCATATACTAAGTATATTATTTTAATTTAAAGGAGTATTCACTCAGGACATTATTCTGGAAATAAATAGATCCTTTCTCATTAACTCCAAACTAATTATATTACTTTTACTCTGAAGTTGTTGATGAATGACTTTTTTTAACAGACGCTATTTCCGGCTGTGCTTTTCCTTGAGCAGCAATTTTTCTGAAAAGTTCACTAATTAACTACACATATCTACCGAATTATTCACATCTATTTGAAATAAACGATTTGACAGTTAATACGAACCCTAAATGATTAAGAACACATATTGTAATTAGAGCAACAACGTGTTGTGCATTACTATTAATGTATGCAAAGTCATTAGTATTAAGGAGGTCGGCTGTAAAAACGAAAGAGTAAATCATTGGCTCGCAATGATTAAAGTAATTGTAGATCACGACCCACGGACATGTCTCACTTAATGAGAAGCAAAGAAAATAACAGGATTTATCGTTATTTCTTCTAATAATTGTTTGAAAAGGATAATAACGAAAGTTAGAACTACTACAATGAGATTTATATCTGCAGCCATCTTTACACGTCAAACAACTATAAAACAAGCGAGAACTGATTCAACTGCTTTAGTAATGTGCATCTAAGTAAGTTTATTTTCATCAATAATGCAATTCGATGTTCAAACAAGGAAACTGATATGGAAAATCTATCGGCATACCCATTTTCTACTATATAACCGCAATTAACAAAGTTTGAATATTTATTTCCTCAAGTCTGTTCGTTGACCGAGTTGGAAAAACAGTTATACATTTAACAGGAAAATGAAGTTAAGCTTGAATACTGTTGGCTACCTAGTCGTAGCACATCAATTGCATATATGATCAGTAAGAGGATGGACAGACAATACTTTTTACAGATAAAATATTGAAATATATAGCTTAAAATAAAGAAAGTACACATCCTTTCCCAGCTCTGAAAAGTTATAATACTGTATCCATCGTCTAAAACTATTAGAAAGTTAATGTATGAAATGTGTTGATTCTAAATTATCGAAAAAGTTTCTATAATTTAACGATTGCTTTAAACGTTTTTGGCTCCAATATTCGAGCTAAGTCTTTATCTATCCTTTGGTGCTGTTAATTCAAAATAGATCAGCTACCTGAAATATGAACATGGCTACTATATTTAATAGAATGTAATTGTGTAAAGTATATAAATATACTAAGAAGTTTACTCTTTTCATCTTCTGACCTGCATATTTAGTCACGTATTTTATCAAATATTTTATGTACTAAGGAATGTTCTTGCTAAAACGATATATATATATATATATATATATATATATATATATATATATATATATATATATATAACGTGAGAGAGTTAGGGGTTGGGGGTTCAACTCACTAAGGGATAGTATCTATCCAGTATACTGCTGGGAGGGTACCCAATTATTGCTACACTAGTGCTATACTAGGTGCAATCAATGGGAACGGGTAAAAGTGGAGGTTTTACCCAAAATTTGTGTAACAATTAGAAAATGGAGGATAATATGCTGAACCCAACTACTTGCAGACGGTGTATCCTGTTGAATTCATTAATTTAATTCATAGCAAAAGTGACAAAAAGGAAGAAAAGAAAAGAAAGAAAGAACCAAAGCACAGGTGTCCATGGCAGACTATGTTATTTTGCCAACATGGTTTACATATAGAAGTACAAAGTACATAAGGAATTAGAGGATGAACAGAAGTTTAATCTTACAGCTGTTTCGGCCTAGTTTTAGCAAGCTCCATTCTATCCGAATATTCCTTTCCGGAGTGATTATCGGATGACATTTTGAAATGGGGTTACATGCCCGAACCTCTAGGCCTCTTCAGAGATTCACAAAGGGTTACATACAAATGTAGAGCAAGAGGTAAAAACAGAGGTGTGGTAGAGACCAGAAGAAAAACAACAGCAAAAATAAGATAGAAATAAAAATAAAAAATAAAAAATAAAATTGAAATCAAAATATAAATAAAAATACAAATAAAAATACAAATAAGGGTACAGCAGGAAAAAAAATAATAATAGTAATAATAAAGAATACATAAATGAAGGTATAGCATGTGGGACATGCAAAAATATAAAAAAGATATATGTCAAAAAACCCTTAAAAATACAAGGCACCCAAAAAGCCTACAAACATTATAGATAGGTCGCTATAGGCACTCCAATGCACATCTATATGTGTGGGTTTGTGTGCACAGCCTTACTCGGATGTCCCCTTACTCTCATGTGTGCATATACAAGTTTTATAAGTAAATATTCCACCACATACGTTGTTTGTGGTATCAGCTCTATTAGCCGTATCTAGAAAGCTGTAAGTGTTTTTTAGAAAGGAAGTTTTGTTGAGTGTGTGTGTGTCATTTCTGTGTTAACTTGTATAAAATGAACTTCTACATAGAACCTTCCAATATACACAGAAATGACACACATCAAATTATATAAAAATTTGAGGACTAACAAACCGAACAGTCATTTAATCCTCCTAAAGAACGTCATTGTTAACGGTTGTCGTCAGCATATTAGCAATATTAGTCATACGATAAGGTGATAGTTTGTAATAATAGGTGTTGCTCTTCTGCTGAATTACACACATTATAGCGTGTTTCCAAAAGATCGGGGTAGAACCGGTCTTGAAGAAAAAAACTGACCTTTTTTCAGTATCGGTTACTGACTGTGTGGGCAAATGGAAAGGAAACTGTCAGGGCTGATTGCCTTGTTCGCTTGAGTTGATCGGAGGTATTTTCACACTTGGTGTTCATTTGTTCTAAGTAGTAAAGTTGGACGTTGTAAGTGAACAGATTTCGAGCTTTGCCTTGTGCGTGTAACATGGACGTTTCTGAAAAGCAGGCTGTAAAGGTGGATGTTTTCTGTACATGGGTACATCTCACAGTGTAAAGACTAACAGCATCATCAGGAAAAGGATATATATATATATATATATATATATATATATATATATATATATATATATACATATGTGTGTGTAGGTATGTAAGTATATATATGCATATATATATATATATATATATATATATATATATATATATATATATATATATATACACACACACATATATATATATATATATATATATATATATATATGTATGTATATTTATATATATGTGTATGTATGTATGTATGTATGTATGTACGTATGTACGTATGTATGTATCTATGTATGTATATAAAAAAACTATACGAAATTAATCTTTTCTGGAACTGCTTGAAATGGGTGCTATTATGCTAAAAAAGGAGAAGAAAACTTAAGAATATGATAATAGATAATTTTAAAATGACGGAATTGTAGGTCCTGGAATAGTTCTTGATTACGCTCAAACCGTAATTACAATATAAGGACTGCATCAAGAATACACTGTAGAAGGTCGAAATTTTGGAAAATGGATGGGTTGACTTCGCCCTAGTTCGTTTCACATGGAGAAAAACAGTGCGTGATGGGAAGAGAAAATTCAACCAAAATCGAATCGAGTATGAACATCTCAGCAGAGCTGTGCATAGGTGTCTTGATGACGAATTTACTTGAGTGTGTTGTTGCAAGTGTCTTCTACTATAGCCTCGGACCGACTAAAGCTGTGTGAGTGGATCTGGTAGATGAAAACCGAAAGAAACCCTTCCTACACACGCACACACACACAAACATATGCATATGTATATATGTATGTATGTATGTATATATGTATATATGTATGTATGTGTGTATGTATGCATGTATGTATGTACGTATGTATGTATGTATGTATACATGCATGTATGTATGCATGTATGTATGTATATATACATATGTGTCTATGTGTGTGCATGTATGTCTGTGATTCCTCCCATTACCACTTTACAACTGGTGTTGCTGTGTGCACCTCCCCGTAACCTAACAGTTCAAGAAAATCAACCGATATAATAAGAATTAGGCTTAAAAGAACAAGTCCTGGATTCGATTTGTTCGACTAAAGATAATCCTCCAAGGCAGTGCTCCAGCATGGCCACAGTCAGTTGACTGAAACAAGTAAAAGGATGTGTGTGTGTGTGTGTGTATTTAAGGAGCACTCCGCCGATTACGACGACAAGGGATCAACGGAACAGGTCGCTCGTAAAATTAACGTGCATGTGGCTGAGTATTCCGCAAACACGTGTAAACTTGATGTAGTTCTCAGGGAGATTCTGCGTGACACAATGTGTGACAAGGCTGCCCCTTTGAAATACTGGTACTACTCATGTTTGCCGGTTGAGTGGACTGGAATAACGTGAAATTAAGTGTCTTCTCAAGGGCACAACGCGTCGCCGGGAATTGAACTCACGACCTTACGAACGTGTGCCAAATGCCCTAACCACTAAGCCACGCACCTTCTATATATAAATATATATATGTAAACAGAATCTCACTAACACACACACACACACACACACACACACACACACACACACACGCACACACACGCACACGCACACACACACACACACACACACACACACACACATATATATATATATATCTGTGTGTACGTATATATATATATATATATATATATATATATATATATATATATATATATATATACTCACACATACATGTATCTATGTAAAAATATATAAAATTTAAACAGTGAAAACATTACACTCGGGTACCGGCAAACGTATACGCACGTTGTTACATACGCATGCATATATGTGTCTAAGTGCGTTTATGCATATATATCTGCGTACGCATGTGTAATTTTCGGAAACCGTTGACAATTTTCTTTTAATAGAAATCCAAAATATCTACAATCCCCAAATAGCTCTCAGCGAAAAGAATTTTCTGATTTTCATGTTTATACCATTTTCGAAGCAATTACCTTCTCTGCAAGACTGAGAATGTAATATTTCTACTATTAAAATTTACTCAAGTGTTATGAAAATTCTGTTGAAGTACATTGTATACTTAATCCTGTCTGATACCGTTACTGGAGCAAACCCTCTGGGAATGCAAAGGAAGGGAATCTAATAACTTCCCTAACTGATGATAAAAATGATAGTAAAAATGATTTCAAATTCTTGTTTGATATAGTAGATTTACTCTTTATCAGTGGTATGCTATCAATAATTTTATCATTTTGTTGAGGTGAACTGATCGGTTCAGAGAAAGACGTAGCACCAAGTAAACACAAACAGTTTGTAAGCATCGAACATATATGTTAAATACGTGTATAATATGACGAACCCAAACTTAGTAACGACCATCACAAAAAATATTGGGCTGGAAATTGATCTGAATATATTTTCCTGCCTAACTGTAAAACAATGCAAAAGTACATGTCAGCCGAGTAACATTTCTACTAATTAGTAGAATATTTCCACGAAGAATAAAAAGACAGGCTGCACATATCTAAATATTGATGAGAATATATCCTGTAGTGACACTTGTAATAAGATGAAACTGGGGAATATACCAATCAAATAAAGGTAAAATATGATACCCATACGTTTCTGAATATAACTAACATGCTGTATTATACCAACTTTTGATCTACTCAGTTTGGCATCAGATAAGCTCTAGGCTAGGCACTGATGTTAATATTGCAAAAATCTTAACCATAACCAGAAACTTCTACATGAATAATGATAGGGACAGTTTCCACCGA